>NC_061508.1:301217509-301281333 GCF_022539505.1 Lolium rigidum
GTTCATGATTATGAAACTAATCATCTATTAATCAACAAGCTAGTTTAAGAGGCATACTAGGGACTTCTTGTTTGTCTACATATCACACATGTACTAATGTTTCGGTTAATACAATTCTAGCATGATATATAAACATTTATCATAAACATAAAGATATAAATAATAACCACTTTATTATTGCCTCTAGGGCATATCTCCTTCAGAGGAGTGTCTATTTAGTTTAATTAATTCGGGACTGGGAATCCCATTGCCAGCTCTTTTTGCAAAATTATTGGATAAGCGGATGTGCCACTAGTCCATATGAGAGTCCGTCAAAAGTAAATGACAAGGTTGAAAGCTAAACACCACATACTTCCTCATGAGCTATAAAACATTAACATAAATTGAGAAGCATTTTGAATTATTTAAAGGTAGCACTCAAGCAATTTACTTTGGAATGGCAGGAAATACCACATAGTAGGTAGGTATGGTGGACACAATTGGCATAGTGGTTGGCTCAAGGATTTTGGATGCATGAGAAGTATTCCCTCTCGATACAAGGCTTAGGCTAGCAAGGTTATTTGAAGCAAACACAAGTATGAACCGGTACAGCAAAACTTACATAAGAACATATTGCAAGCATTATAATACTCTACACTGTCTTCCTTGTTGCTCAAACACTTTTACTAGAAAATATCTAGACCTTAAGAGAGATCAATTATGCAAATCAGTTTTAACAAGCTTTACGGTAGTTCTCCACTAATAGGTTTAAACTACATGCAAAAACTTATGATCTACTTGAGAGCTCAAAACAATTGCCAAGTATCAAATTATCCACGACATATGAGGCATTTTCCTTTTCCAACCAAATAAAGATAAGTATTGTAGCTTCCAACTTTTATCATTGAACATTAAAAGTAAA
Source organism: Lolium rigidum (assembly GCF_022539505.1). Classification (NCBI taxonomy): domain Eukaryota; kingdom Viridiplantae; phylum Streptophyta; class Magnoliopsida; order Poales; family Poaceae; genus Lolium; species Lolium rigidum. Next base: position 301,218,411 of record NC_061508.1, read on the forward strand.
ACGAAGAACACATGTGTTCATATGAAAAAGCGGAGCGTGTCTCTCTCCCAAACAAGGATAGCTAGGATCTGATCTTATTCAAACACAAACAAAAATAAAAACACACAGACGCTCCAAGTAAAACACATAAGATGTGACTGAATAAAAATATAGTTTCAGGGGAGGAACCTGATAAGTTGATGAAGAAGGGGATGCCTTGGGCATCCCCAAGCTTAGACGCTTGAGTCTTCTTGAAATATGCAGGGATGAACCACGGGGCATCCCCAAGCTTAGACTTTTCACTCTTCTCGATCATATATCATCCTCCTCTCTTGACCCTTGAAAACTTCCTTCACACCAAACTTCTCATAAACTTCATTAGAGGGGTTAGTACTCAAAAAAAATTGAATCCACCTTGGTCCTGTAGTGGCACATTGCAAGAACTCAATAAAACATTAGCTACAGCTCTCGACGTCTAGAAAACCTCGCTTAAAGTCCACAAGAGACAATGCAAAAAACAGAGACAGAATCTGCCAAAACAGAACAGCCAGTAAAGACGAATTTTAATAAAATACTTCCGTTGCTCAAACCAGAAAACTCAAAACTAATGAAAGTTGCGTACATATCTGAGGATCACTAACGTAAATTGGCATAATTTTCTCGAGTTACCTACAGAGAATTAGACCCAGATTCGTGACAGCAAAGAAATCTGTTTCTGCGCAGTAATCCAAATCTAGTATCAACCTTCGATTAGAGGCTTCACTTGGCACAACAAAACAAAAAACTAAGATAAGGAGAGGTTGCTACAGTAGTAAAAAACTTCCAAGACACAAATATAAAACAAAGTACTGTAGCAAAATAACACATGGGTTATCTCCCAAGAAGTTGCTTTCTTTATAGCCATTAAGATGGGCTCAGCAGTTTTAATGATGCACTCGCAAGAAATAGTATTTGAAGCAAAAGAGAGCATCAAGAGGCAAATTCAAAACAAATTTAAGTCTAACATGCTTCCTATGGAAAGGAATCTTGTAAATAAACAAGTTCATGAAAAGCAAAGTAACAAGCATAGGAAGACAGAACAAGTGTAACTTCAAAATTTTAAGCACATAGAGAGGTGTATTAGTACCATGAAAATTTCTACAACCATATTTTCCTCTCTCATAATAATTTTCAGTAGCTTCATGAACAAACTCAACAATATAACTATCACATGCAGCATACTTTTCATGATTTCCAAACACATAATTTTTATGAAGTTCAAGAATAGTGGAATTAAAACTTTCAAACTTACTTTTATTAATAATATAATAAGGTAGTTGATCAATCTCAATAGATATGGGACTCATAGAATAAGTCAAGAACTCTCCAATCCCATTTTCATTAGTAGTACAATTAATATTATCAAGTAACATAGGACCATCATCTAGAGCTTTATCATAGACATTTGCCAAACAAAATTCTTTAGTACCATGCATTTCGACATCAGGCACAAACAAAGCATTATCATAAGATTTATCAAAGTAGCATGGATTATCATATATAACAGTAGCATAATCATTCTCACAAGTATTACTCATCGGTACTATTTCAAGAGAATCCACAGGAACATAACATTCAACCTCTTTCGGTAAGCATGGAGGACAATCAAATAATGTAAGAGATAAAGAGTTACTCTCATCAGAAGGTTGGCATGGGTAGCTAATCCATTCTTCCTCCTTTTGTTCGTCGCTCTCTTCTTCTTTTTCATCCAATGAGCTTTCAGGTTCATCAATTTCCTCCTCTTTTTCATCCAATGAGCTTTTAGGTTCATCAATTCCTTCTTCCACAGGTTCCTGCAAATTGTGAGTGCATTCTTGTGCATTAATGTGTCTCTCTTTATAATCAAGGATATAAGGATTCCTACTGTAGCATTCTATGCAAGAATTAAGGATAGTAGAGACATAATCTTTAAGGCCCTTACAAACGACACAAGTTTCATAATTCTCAACCATGAAGGATTCTATCGCGGAGGCTCCCATAAATAAGACAAATTGTTCTACCTCTTCGAACCCATAATGAATATAGCAATTCCGATTATAGTTCTTAATTAAAAATTCCTCACTAAAGCCACATTGAAATTTAAGATGTTTAGTGTCCTGTTGAGAGCAACAGTTTATATCATGGCGTTCAAGCAAGATTTTAGCAATTGTATTCAGTTTTTCTATCATAGCACTCATTATTTTACCAGTTCTTGATTCTCTATAACAATTATAACATTCTATAAGCTCCAAGTAGGTTGTAGGTTCTCCCATAACAGCAGTTTTTAATTTTTTGGTTTTTCAAATTTTTATGGATTTTTGAATATATAGGAAAAGTAAAACAAAACTGAAATAAACTAGACAAAAGTAAACTAAGCAAACTAATACTAGACGAAATAAACTAAGCACAAATAAACTAGACAAAAGTAAACTAAGCAAAACAAAATAAAGTAAAACAAAAACAGCGAGAGAGGTAGAGTGTACTCCCCGAGTGAACTTATGAGTAGAGCTATGCCTCCCCGACAACGGCGCTGAGAAAATAGTCTTGATGACCCACAAGTATAGGGGATCGCAACAGTCTTCGAGGGAAGTAAAACCCAAATTTATTGATTCGACACAAGGGGAGGTAAAGAATACTTATAAGCCTTAACAACCGAGTTGTCAATTCAGCTGCACCCGGAAAAGCACTAGCAACAGGGGTGATGTGAAAGTAGCGAGTGGTATGAGAGCAATAGTAACAGTAACACGACGGCAGTAATAGTAATATGAGAGCAATGGCACCGGAAAACAAGTTGACATGTAGAACAAGTATATGATGATGAAAGATTGACCGGGGTTCCTAGCTATCTACACTAGTGGTAACTCTCCAATAACAAGTGTTGGGTGAACAAATTACAGTCGGGCAATTGATAGGATTGAAATAGCATTAAGACAGAATATCAAGATCATTAATCATGTAGGCATGTTTTCCAATTATAGTCGTACGTGCTCGCAATGAGAAACTTGCACAACATCTTTTGTCCTACCAGCCGGTGGCAGCCGGGCCTCGAGGGAAACTACTGGATATTAAGGTACTACTTTTAATAGAGCACCGGAGCAAAGCATTAACACTCCGTGAAAACATGTGATCCTCACATCACTACCATCCCCTCCGGTTGTCCCGATTTCTGTCACTTCGGGGCCATTGGTTCCGGACGATGACATGTGCATACAACTTGTAGATACAATCTAAGCAATAAGTATAGAGCTCAAATCTAAGATCATGCCACTCGGGCCCTAGTGACAAGCATTAAGCATAACAAGATTGCAGCAACAATAACTTCACAAACTTTATAGATAGACTAATCATAATGTATCATCCATCGGATCCCAACAAACACAACACCGATTACATCAGATGAATCTCAATCATGTAAGGCAGCTCATGAGACCATTGTATTGAAGTACATGGGGGAGAGTATACCGACATAGCTACTGCTAGAACCCGTAGTCCATGGGGGAACTACTCACGGAGCATGGTGGAGGCGATGGCGTTGATGGAGATGGCTTCCGGGGGCACTTCCCCGTCCCGGCAGGGTGCCGGGACAGAGTTCTGTCCCCCGAATTGGAGTTTCGCGACGGTGGCGGCGCCCCTGGAGTCTTTCTGGAGTTTCGTCCATTGGTACTGCGTTTTTAGGTCGAAAGGGCTTTTATAGGCGAACAGGCGGCGCAGGGGGGCACCTGGGGGCGCCACACCCTAGGCCGGCGCGGCCTAGGCCTGGCCCGCGCCGCCATGTGGTGTGGTGGCCCCCGGCCCCTCTCCGACTCTTCTTCGGTGTTCGGAGCCTTCCGGAGAAAATAGGAGGTTTGGCGTTGATTTCGTCCAATTCCGAGAATATTGCCCGAACAGCCTTTCCGGAACCAAAAACAGCAGAAAACGAGAACTGGCACTGTGGCATCTCGTTAATAGGTTAGTTCCGGAAAACGCATGAAATCATCATAAAGTGCAAGCAAAACATGTAAGTATTGTCATAAAACAAGCATGGAACGACAGAAATTATGGATACGTCGGGGACGTATCACGGAACAGTATGGCCTTTCCAACCGTCCATAACCGTGGACGCGGCTATTCGAATAGTTCTACACTCTGCAGAGGTCGTACACTTGTGCCACAACATTTGCAATAATCCGTCAGGGTTAATCGGCCCTGATTTATCACACTCCGTGCGCGGACTACCAACCATAACCTTTCACTTACATACCCTAGTATAGGCACCTCTCCCCATGAGCTTGGCCTCCCAGTGAAGACCAACTGTCAGCCTGGGAACTGCACAGGGCTTGGGCCGGACATTCACCTCGTTTCACGTCATTTCTCATCATTTCATATTTGTTTGGAGGTAGCCCTTGGCATAACCCCGATGACGCTTGTTTAGAGGGAACCCATACTAAGATACATAAACTTCTAGTTAAGCCCTACCCATATCAGGTATTGTGGGGGTACTTGTAAAATTGGAATGGTATCGCATCCGAACCCAACCATCAGTTTTTGTAAAGTTCACCATGTCATTCACCGAGTCATATTCACCTTCAAAATCTTTCAATAGAATGACTCATCATTCCAAGGTTTTCAAAGTCATTTCATTTCACAAGTTCCCATCTAGAGTAGTCAATTTTATTTGTTAGCACTAGCAACTAGTCATGAGGGGTGCTAACTAGCTTTGATTGTTCTAGGCTAACTTTGATACTCTTGTAGTACTCTATCTCTAGACCAAAGTCAACTATAAAAGCAAGTTATAAAAATCAAAGTAACAGTTTGGAAGAATAAAACTTGGGATGGGATCATGAAGCATAAAGTAATTGGTGAGTGTGCCTTGCTCTAGTAGAGCTTTGCACTTTGCAAGAATATTAGCTTGCAAGAGTATAGCTTGCCTTGAGTGGTGTACTGATCAAAGTGGTCTTCCTCTTCCTGGAAGTAGACCTCCTCCTCCTCGGTGTACTCCTCGGTACTAGCGTCTAAATACGAATACGAGGATACAATCAGCAAACAATACTTAAGTAGACCTAATTAGCCTTAATGGCTCACACAAATGATCTAGCATCATTACTTAACATTACTACCAAAAATTATGCTAGGGTTTCCTTACTTAGTGTTAGAAAAATAATTTCCTCTCATCGAAGTGTGGATTAGGGTTTCTCTTTAGTTTGGGAGAAGTAATTTCCTCTCATTGAACATTGTTAAGATTTAATTTCCTCAATTCATAAAGGTGAGATCATGTTGACCATGGTCAATACTTCACATTTACCATTTGAGAAACATGATTTAAATGAGGTTCCATACCTCATGCAATTTTAATCCTATTTGATTTAATATCCACAAGTGAGCATATATGAGACCAAGCAATAAGGGTCATCACATTACTTCCTACCACTTGTGAAAATGATTTAAATGAGGTGCTACACCTCATAGATTTGAAACCCTAATTTCGAAATAGTTTAAATGGGCTAGATTTTGACTACATAGCCAATACTTTGCTCTAGCCCATGATCATATGAAACAACTATAGTATTTTATTACATAATAAATTAGACGACATCAAATGTGATTTATGAGAGGTGGAATCACCTCAAAATTCAAAAGGGTTGATTTTTAAGATTTATTTGAAGTTTGAAAAGTTACTGATTTGTTATTTTTACTATTCAAAAACTACACAAGATATGAGGTTGAAACCAGTGAGGTTTGTTAGAGAATTTCATAAGCTTTCTATAACATTTTGAATCACTAAATTTGGATTAGTACAATTGAAACTATTCAAATTCTAGCAATGTTCTAGTAAGCAAAAGCTGAAATAAAAGTAAACACGAAATTTGAATTTAAACCGCGGGCGGGAAAAGGAGTGGGCCGGCCCAGCGGCGGCCTGGGCCACGCGTGCATGGCGCATGCACGTCGGGCGCGGGCGACGCACGCGGTGCGTCGGATCAGGATCCGACGGCGCTGGGCCGTCGTGTTCCTCCCGACGCTGCTAACTTGCGGGGGCTCTAACTTTCACCTCGGAGCTCGGATTGAGGCGTGGTTTGTTGAGTTGGAAAGGTATTTCCAAGGGCTACAACTTTGCTGTAGGGCTCCGGGGCTATGGTGATGAAAATCTGGGCGCTTTTGAGGGATGCCGCCGGTGTCCGTGATGAGCTTGTGGACGCTGGTGTGCGGCAAGGAGGGAGAGAGGGAGGCTTTAGGAGGGAGGGAGTGAAGCTGCTGGGTGGTGTGGTGATGTACAAGGCGCGGAGGGCTGCTTATATAGGCTCCAGGGACGGGAACGCGACGTGGAGGTCATGGCGGGCGACGTCACGGGCGCGTCAAGTACAGGGGGCTCGGTCCTTGCCATGGCGTCGGCGGAGAGTTACCGGGGAGGGGTGAACGCGTGCACGGTGGCTGGCCTGCGGACGTAGTGTGCGGGGCACACGAGGACGAGGCCGACGTCGGTGTCCTTTGAGGGCGTCGCGTCGTGGCGTCCACTTGGTGCGTGGGCAGGTCAACGGTCGTGTCTAGGAGGTGTTCGAGGTGAGAGGAGTGTGGTGGCGCGGTGGGACGCGATGGGATGCGGTGTGCACGCAGGGGGAGAGGGGTGGCCACGGGTTGGTGATCAAGTGACATGGCATGAGTGTTGTGGTCAAGTCTTTGCTCTCCTCCACCAAGGACCATGTCCGGCGGGTGTCTAGGGTCCGAGGGACTGTAGGTGACATGGTGAGAGGGAGGGAAAAGGGCCAGGGCATGTGGGTGCATGGTGGTGACTATGTGAGTGGCATGGTGTGACATGGGCTATGCTATGATTCTCCTGAGCTCAACCTTGGCATGGTGGGGGTCAGTGAGGTGAGGGAAGCTTATTTGACAAGGTGAGGGTGACTAGAGAGGGAGGAGGACAAGGGTTGGCATGTGATGTCATTTGGAGTGGCATGGTCATGTCTTGGCATTTTTTTGTGCAAAATCTTTATCCCTGGGTCCATGGCTTGGTCAAGTGGGGTGAGTCCAGGTGAATTGACAAGGTGAACAAGTGGAGAGGGGTCTAGAGCATGTACATCTAATATTTGTCAAAGTATATGTGACATAAGACAAGATTCTTGGGCATGGTGGTGATGGGAGGTGACCATGTACTTGGTGAGGTCATGCTAGGTGGGTTTGGGCACCAGGTAGTGTGGATGAGCACAAGGGAGAGAGAGGTGAGGTGATAGGAGAGTGGGTGGAATAGTGGTTGTACCTCTATGGCATCATTTTGATTATTTAACAAGGTCTCATGTGTGATGACTTTTGACCAATTTTTGTGATGGATGGGTTCTAAAAGATGTTGTGCAGCAATGTGTGGCATTGGTTTGAGATTTGGAAAGGATTTGTGAAAAAACTAAAATTTGAGGGAATCTAGAATTTGTTTCAACATAGCATCTTGGCTTGACTATTTTGAGCAATGGTCAACGATCTGGTCAAAGTGGTCAACACAAAAGTTGTTCACCTTGATGAGGTATTGGATGACATGGCAATGTTTGGTCAAGGTTGGTTGAAGAAAATTCAAAACCAGAGGGGTAAAGTAGTGAACATTTTATAAAATCCAAAATTGACCATTATCACATGTATGTTGGTTTTGAGATTTTCTTGGATTTGATTCTGGTTTCTTTGATGCATTTGTGTTTGTTTATCATATATAAGTATTCTCCAAGCAATAGATCTAGCAATGGTGGCCTTTGGTGATGATTTGCAAAATTAGCCTTAACACATAAGAGGTGATGTGTCAATTTTTCTTAATCTTGTAAATTGTTCCCCTTGATTTACTTTTGCATGGGTTAGGGTCAATTTAGTGTTATATTAGGTTGAGAGATGGTTTCACATCATTTGGTCAAGGTTTTAAGTCATATGGCAAGAATTGGGTATTATGGCTATGTGTCACATATGCCTCTATGCATATGTTGCATTTGATTTTTAATTTGATTGTTCTTGGCCCATTTGATATTGTTGAGTGTTGAAATGGTATATAGGAGTGATCCAACCATTCACCACAAGTCTTAGGGTCAAGATCCTCAATTTCACAAATTTGCATTTTACTCTCATATGCCTCTATGGCATTATTACTTTCTTTTTAAAATCCTTTGTTTCACTTTGGATTGGGTTTGAGAAGTACTAGATAAGGTATATGAAGCTTTTCCAATCCTCTAATTAAAGTGGAAAGGTCTAGGGTAAAGTTTTATAAAAATAGCCATAGGCACATATGCCTCTTTCTTATTTAAATTCTTTTTATTTTATTTTAACTTGGATGGTAAAAAGGGGTGTGAGGTTTTAGGGTTTAAGATTACTCCAATACTAATTAAACAAGAAATCATGGCAATAGCACAGGAATCAAGCAAGATCACTATGTATCAAACTTAATTTAAAAAGTTTTTGTTGGTTCCAAAATTTGGAACTAGGGAAATTCATTTTGTTTGTTTTCAAATTTTTGGGATGTTACAGTATGTGAAGCAACCCCCGGGGTTCGAGGACCCCCATTTCCCTGACCATGTCTTCAAGCTCAAAAAGGCCCTATATGGTCTCAAACAAGCTCCTAGAGCTTGGTATGAGCATCTCAAGGATGCACAAGAGATTGATATTTGTGCCATCGCACCAGGCTCAGTGGCCCCACCCCAGAGTGTACAAGTGACCAAACAATTTAATCATCGGCACTAGAATGGAAGAAAGGCCAATGCAATTAAGAAGTAGCTAGTATGAACTAAATGGAATGCCTCATACTTTGTTGGTCGAAACAAATATGAACATCCCGGGATGGCATCAGTGAGGCCAGGTAGGATGCACAAGAGATTGATATTTGTGCCATCACACCAGGCTCACTAGCGACACCCGGAGTGTACGAGTGATCAACCAACCATCTAATCATCGACAAGTACAAAAACACCACCAAACCAGCAACCATGGTGACATAAGTCAAGATGCTCAAACACACATAGCATGCATGGAGCGAGATGCTCCAAAGGGATTATTCATCACTTGGTATAGACCAAGTGATGCTGGCAAAAGAGAGGCCAATCAAGAACCAAGTAAATCCAGTAAGTGATAGATATGCCTAAACAAGCAACAACACATAGCATATCCCAGCTAACCGAGATGAGACAAGTCTTGGTAGCCAAGCTGAATCACCTAGCACCACCTAGCCTTTTAAAACCATCGAAACAGTCCTTTTTCTTCAAAGGATACCACGGTGGCATTCATTTACATGATCCCCTACTGTGGATATCTCTATTTTCATCAAAGCCAACAAGAAATAGAAATTTATCATTACTCAGTTGAGTTCAAAACAAAGCTGAGGTACCATAAGGGATTATTCATCACTTGGTAGTAACCAAGTGATGCTGGCAAGAGAGAGGCCAAGCCTGAGCTAGTCAATCCAAGTAGAGATGGATATGCATAAGTAAGCAAGAACACATAGCCTATCCAAGTTAACCGAGATAAAACCAACCTTGACGAGCCAACTTAATAACCTAGCATCACATAGTCTTTTAAACCATCGAAACTTCCCATTTTCTTCAAAGGATACCACAGTGGCATTCATTTACATGATCCCCTACTGTGGATATCTCTAATTTCATCAAAGCCAACAAGAAAAAGAAATATATCATTACTCAGTTGAGTTCAAAACAAAGCTAGGGTCCATAAGGGATTACTCATCACTTGGTAGTAACAAAGTGATGCTGGCAAGAGAGAGGCCAAGCCTGAGCTAGTCAATCCAGTAGAGATGGATATGCATAAGTAAGCAAGAGCACATAGCCAATCCATGTTAACCAGATAAAACCAACCTTGAGAGCCTACTGAATAACCTAGCATCACCTAGTCTTTTAAACCATCAGAAACTTCCCATTTTCTTCAAAGGATACCATAGTGGCATTCATTTACATGATTCCCTACTGTGAATATCTCTATTTGGATAACATAAGCAATCCACACCAGTAAACAAGTCCTCATCACCTTATACAGGTTCAAACTTTGGATTTGTTTCCAACAAAGGTTGGAAAACAAATCAAATCCATTTAGTTTAACTGAATCATCACCAACACATGGTTCATTCATAAGAAGTGACAAGCATAGCACCAATTAATCAAGCAATATAGCAGCATCAGTAACAAACATAGCACCAATTAATCAACTATAGCTGTGTATTTTTAATAAGAAGTGACAAACATAGCACCAATTTATGATGATCCTATTTGAAAAGATTGCCTGGTTATGCTGTCAACATATGTGATTCAGTTTCACTGAATGAACTAGCTACTGGTGTATAAAGTTGACAGCTTGATGGCTAATTATTGTTCAATTTTGTAGGCTTCAGTTATCTGTTGAAGAAACAGAGGATGCATGGCCAGATGTGAAGAAGCACCAAAACAACAACATCACAAGCAGCACCCTTCTTCGGCGCAGCTCAGGCTGCACTCCCTTGTCCCCTGTCAACTCTAGTCGCCATCTGAGGAATAGGTATGCGCTATGCCCAATTCCACTCCGACTCTTCTTCCCAATGTTGGCTGAAAAAGTTGATTTTTTTTACCAGCCAGACTCCCAGAGGAGGAGTACCGGATAAATCCATGGAGATAGCTCTCTCAGCACTACGGCGGCCGCTCAAGCACCTTCCCTCAGCGCACGCAGAAACAGCATCCAGAGCATTTCATCGAGCACCTTGTGCTCGCGCGGGAGAGGAAGTGGGAGGGGAGGGCAGAGGTGGAGCTCACCGAAAACAGGGGTGGAGGAGGAGTTTGACGACGATGGCAGGGGTGGAGGAGGTGGAGGACGCGGCGGCTCGGCCTCCTCCTTGATGCGGCGGCGCCGGACCCTCCTCCTGCACGCCTTGGCCCCTCCTCCTCCACGTCGCAGCGGCATGTGCTGCTGGTGGCGGGGATGGGTGGAGCGTGGGGGCATGCGCCCCTCGCGGAGGAAGGCGGCAGCGACGGCGATGGCGACGGTGACGACCATGGCGGCGCGCCTTGGTACGGATCGGAGGGGGAGAAGGGAGAGAGGCGGCGCGGCGGTAGAGGGGATGAGGGCGCGGGGAGGGGTACGGGGATAATATAAGTTCCCCTATTTCGTGGCGCACCGGCTCAAGTGCGCCACGGAATCAACAACTTCGTGGCGCACCGGAGCAAGTGCGCCACATAAATAGTTATTTCGTGGCGCGGCGAGGCCGTGTGCGCCACAGAAATACCTACGCTAATAATTGGGAGTGCCAGGATGTGGGCCCCACATAGTTTCTGTGGCGCAGGGTTCAGCAATGCGCCACAAAAATAAGCTAGTTTTGTGGCGCACACAGTCTCGTGCGCCACAAAAAAACTTTCTGTGGCGCAGTTTTCTTGGTGCGCCACAGAACTAAGCTCCACCTATAAGCATTTTCCTACTAGTGCAAAATGGAGTTCCCCTGCATGAAGCAACCAAAAGATAGCATGATGGAGGCATTCTACGTAATCCATCACATGCATGAGTTTGTACGGGATCATCGGCTACTTGTGGAGTGATCTAGTTTTACAACATGGGTCAAGGACTTTGTGAACTGTAGCGAGGAAGATTTCAGATTCGAGTTGTCTCACATTCAGCATAAGCTTGGGCAACTCATTAGGAAGGATGTCTGCAGTTAGGAGGGGTTGTTCTACTATGGCAATGTAAAACCAAGTTAGTGGCAGATAGAAGAGATCTGTCATCTTCAGGGTGACCACCGAGACTTCATGACGTTTGATGGCCTCCACCCGTTCGCTCATTAATTTGTATGATAAACTTTCTTAGGTTTAGTTTTGAATGATCTACAGGTCGTGTGTTGTAAACTGATCTTCACATTGTTTGCGCATTTGCATTTATCTTGTTGGTTGACCTCTTAACGTGTGTGTCGTTTATATTCAAATGCACATGCGGATGATTAAACTCTGGCATTGTCTAATGAAAGAGGGAACCAATAAGACCTTGTCTATATGTCCATGCACATTGTGTGCGCATTTGACTTGGTCTTATTGGTTAATCTCTTCTATCGTGTGTCTTTTATATGAGGCTCATTTCTTGGTACTTGACTTCTTTTAAATGTTATCGGAATACATCGCTTATTATGTATGAATTTGCATTACTGACGTATATTATTTATCCTATGCATAGAGATGATGTCCTATGTCGTTTACAAGGGTAGGGTTCCGGAGTCTATGCCAATTGGGAAGACTGTTGGAGGCAGGTACACCATTTTCGCAGCTGCATCTACATATGGTACAACACAATGGGGTAGGCGGAAGCTAGATACGCGCACTATCTAGCTGAAGATATGAGAGTGATGAGGAGGAATCGGATGAAAACCGCCTTCGTCTTGATATTGCTCATCGTGACTGCATTTCACATCTATGTGCTTTTAGTTTAGACTACTAATGATACGGGCTAGAAGTTCAAGGTGAAGCCCAATTTAAGGACTCCACCTAGCTAGTTATCTTATTGTATGTATTTTATATCTATGATCATATGTGGGTCAATTAGGGTTTTTAATAAGATCGAGTTAGTGTTGGTTTGGTCCTGTCCAAACCAAGTTAGGGAGGCCCACTAGGGCTGGCCGGCCACCCCCTCATATAAGGGTGGGCACGACTAGGTTTTAGGGTAAGAACAAGTCTGAGTTAAGATTAGACGCTATTGCGTGTGTGCTTGGTGAAGCGTCCCTTCGGGGACGGCGCCGCCGTTTATCTATTATCGTTGCTGCGGAGGTTCTTGTGTTCATCAAGGATTATCGTGCTTTGGACTTGAGGCATGGTGATCTCCATCACGTTTCTTGCTGGACTTATCCCCTACTTCAGGTTGCGTTCCGCGCGTAATTGGATGTATCTATCTACCCGGGTTCTCGCTGTGAAAGATCGGGCAACACAGTAGGAGGATCTGTTGGGATCCCCCTTATCATGTGGTATCAGAGTTCTGGATTGCTCAGGGCTAGGGTTTAGGGAAGAACAAGTTTGAGTTAAGATTAGACGCTACCTCGTGTGTGCTTGGTGAAGCATCCCTCCGGGGACGACACCGCCTTTTATCTATTATCGTTGCTGCGAAGGTTCTTGTGTTCATCAAGGATTGTCGTGCTTTGGTCTTGAGGCAATTGGGCAGAGCAATGCTGTTGATCGAACTAGGTGTAGTAACTTGCGCTCGGAGAAAGCAGCAAGAATAATCAAGGTTCACTGGAAATTAACGTAAAAATTGCTTAAGTATATCTCCAAGGAGTAAGCCCATAAAAATATTCAATATGGATACATATAAGCTCACCAGGGAGTGACCAATATAATGGACTTTTTGACCTCCTGTGTGGTCATAGACAAACTGAAGCACGGCAGGAAGATCATAAGCAGCTACGTCCCACGACCAATCCCAGTAGGCCTGAAAATATACTATTAGTGAAAATTCAAGGACACGAGTTCGTGATCAGGCTTGAGATATAACCGAATTTTTGAGGGAGAGAGATGTATGGTTGCGGCTGGAATTAGTTCCACGAGTATTCGCTATCCAAACATCGAACCCACCGTCTACCAAAATAAAGCCAAGCGATTGTTTTGGTGTACCCAGTAGCCAAGAAATGCCATCCTGTCCAATCCACACATTTGATTCAGGCCCGATGGAAGTGTATCTCAAGGGCGCAAGGTTTCTCGAACAATGTCCTTACCACCATAAGCCCGTGGAATAGCAGCACTGGTTGCCTCGTATTCTCGTTGTCGGTTGAGTTATCACCATTAGAAGGACCATGGGGAATCTTCTTTAAGCTAAGAATATATCCATCTTCTGTTGTGACCTGCCATAGATTTCGACTGTATAATTCACAATAGGGCAGCATTTTCTCACGGAAGCATAAACTTGAAGATATCTTGTGCCAGACTTGTTGGCGTCATACTACAAGGCTACAATAATGTGTAGTTTTACGATGCTCTTTTTATTCTGCTGGTTGATTTTTGTATCAACTAGTGGCGATGGTTGAGATATGTGAGATGTAAGACTTAATACTTATTTGATATTAATAAAAGGCCGTGTGCATCATCATGATGCAGAAGCCGGGGTTAAACTCCCCATTTCTAAAAAAAAATGATGTCATGGAGTACATTCGAAGGAGCTTTCATACCTTGTGATCTTCACATGCATAGCCAAAATCTTCTGCCTCTGACTTGCACAAAGTAAACGGATGGGGATAAGGATCGCACGCTTGAATGCCATCTTCCACTGAACTATCATTCTTCCACGAGAGAGCTGTGCAGGGGTTAAAGCCAAGCGAAAGAATCAACAAGCTAATTAGACAGAAACTCCTAGCCATCAAATTATGTAGACTCAAATGTTTCTATCACTCTGACAGTTCCCATAAATTGTTTAATTTTCTGGGAGTGCAAGAACAATGTTAACCTAAATTGCAGTCAGACTCTCAGGGAATATATAGTGCTTCTTTGCGTGGCTAGTGTAATAGTGTAAATACTAGAATAATGGTCTCTTACTACGAAACAGTTTCCTATCTTGAACACTAACGTAACAAAAATTACCCAAAAGAGTGTTCTGTATTTCTCTCTTCGTATATTAAAAAGAGTTCTTGCTCAACAGAATCATGAATAGGCAACAATATTACAGGAGAAAAACTGTAACCTGATGCTGACCAAAATGCATGATTACATGAGCATAAGCTAAGTAAGTAAAACAAAGTCTGACATAAAACAATCATGCCATCTTGATGATCAGGCCGGGACTAAGACAACCAAAGTCCGCTTTGTTTATGAAAGCAAAACTAACTTTGTTTTACGCTTTTCTAAACTAAGCAGCAACGAGTATACAATCCTGGAAGGGAGAACTGTTGTACGCGAACTCCAGTGCTTTTTCTAAACTAAGCAGAAACGACCATAAAAATTGCTTAAGACACAGAACCGGGCATAACAATTGAAGCTATTTCCCTCTTCAGACAAGAGAATATAACGAGGCACCAGGCACCCCCGCGCATGGAAACTGATTTCAGCATATTCATGATCTGTAGAGAATTAACATCGCGATAGCAATTAATTTATTTTCTGAGATTTGTTTTACCGATGCGCCTGCAGAAGCATTTGGACGAACACATGGCGCGCGTCTGCGTCTGAGTCAAGGAGGATGTCCCGCCGGTTCCCTCCGACTCCAACCCCAAGGCTGCTGGCGGCTTGCTCGCCGGCGATGCGCGCCCGGTTGGCCTTGGTCGCGGACGCCGAGGCAGGCGGCGAAAGCCGAACTCGATTGACACAAATGCAAACGGGCCAAACTTTGCGAACTACTCCGTATTACTGGGCCTAATTGAGCACCGAATTGCGACTCTTACAAGGTCATCGGTAACATGGGCAGGCGACTTACGTGTCAGTGGTGTCGATGACGATTGACTGACTCACAGAAGTCTTTTTAAGGAGAAGAAACACAAATGCCCAACTTTAAATTAACAAAGCCACAAACGACTAGATGATACATGAATGCTGAAAGCAGCTTACAACATCCAACACCACAACAAATACAAGATAAACAAGAAACACAGCTGAAGTCCTCGATATCCTCAAGCGAGAACGAATCACCCGGGAACGGCGAAGGTGAAGCAAGGTAGTACCATCAAACGCGAAGTAGCAGAGACACGCCTGCCCCAGGAGCAAGTTGTCGCCTGGCACTACTGCATGGCTGGAGAGGGCCCCTACACCCTCGTCCTGGCTCGAAAGGATGCCGAACCGCCGACAATGGAAACGCTTCCCTTGAGCAGAGCACACATGAGGAACCAAGCCTAGAACTAGGACTAGAACAGAGCCCCCAACACTCGCAGCATGTGCTCACCTTGCGAAGCCTTGCCGCCCGCCAAGGGTTCACCCATGCAGAGCTGAAGCCGCGGACTTGGTCGTTGATGTAGAAGGACAATGTCGCCGAGCAACACCGCTACCACCCAAACTTCACGAAAACATCATCCACGCACCTCGAAAGGTCCCAACAGCAGCGCCTACAAGGAGGTCACAACGCACGTGGTGTCGTCGCTGCCCAACAAAGTTAGGGTTTTCACCCCGGGAGCGCAATAGGGGTGGAGTGATGGGAAGGGAGTACCTCGACGTGGCCACCAAGGAGGAAAACGACGCCACTCTAGCGTCACCACCGTCGAAGCCAAAACCGGCAAAGGGATTTCTCCCAGACTCCATTTCCAACCACCAGCACCACCTCTAGCCATGGAACCGGCGGAACAAGGACCTCGAGTTCCAGATCCGGCGTGGTGGGATGAGCCCAAGTGAGGAGGAGGAGATTCTTCAGATCTGGCACAACCAGCCACCAGAGCAGCCCCGCACCACGACCACCACCCGCCGGAACCTCGCCGCACACGCGACCGAGATGCCGGAACGCATCCGCGCCCACCGCTCGCCGTCGAAGCCGGTGTCGCCTCATTGAGCAAGGCCGCCGTCTCGCAATCCAGAGCGCCCATCGAGGGAGCCGCAGGACAAGGTCGCCCACGCCAACCGCCGAGCCAGGGGCCAGCCATCGGAGAGGGCAGCCCGTTGAGCCACCTCCTTGGTCATTGCGAGCCCGTCGCGGAGATCCTCCACCTAGCCAACGCGGGGGAGCCGTGAGCTCAGATCCCCACCGCCCTCTTCACCCTAATACGTCTCAAGCGTATCTATATTTTTTGATTCTCCATGCTTGTTTTACACCAATTTATATATGTTTTGCTCATACTTCGTTGCATTTTTATACATTTTCCGACACTAACCTATTAACACGATGCCACAGTGCTAGTTCCCTATTTTCTGTTGTTTTGTATTTCAGAAAAGCTGTATAGGAAATATTCTCGGAATAGGACAAAACAAAAGCCAAAGTCAATATTTTACCGTAACGAAGACGAAGTCCGAAGGGAGACGAAGAGGAGCCACAGGGGTCCAAACTGCCCCTTGCCACCGATATCGCCCCTCCGCCTAATTATTCACGATATCGGGAAAACCCTGAATACCCGAGCCTGCATCCACGAAAAGTTCCGTCGCGGCCGTCATTGCAAAACCCATCTCGGGAGGGTTCGGAAGCTCTTCCCGGCACCCTGCCGGAGGGGCAAATCATCACCGGAGGCATCTACATTGCCATGCCCGCCTCCGAAGTGATGCGTGAGTAGTTCATCCCTGGACTATGGGTCCATAGCAGTGGCTAGATGGTTGTCTTCTCCAATTTGTGCCTCATATTTAGATCTTGTGAGTTGCTCTACATGATCAAGATCATCTTTATGTAATGCTACATGTTGTGTTTGTTGGGATCCGATGAATATTGTATACTATGTTGATGTCGATTATATATTCAGGTCATATGTTATTTTTGATCTTGCATGCTCTCCGTTGCTAGTAGATACTCTGGCTAAGTAGATGCTTGTGACTCCAAGAAGGGATAACGCAACGAGAGCGAATCAGTCTCCTCAAATAGTCACACAATTAGTTGGATCGGAACTGGTCGCTTCCGCTAGCGCACATGATGTCGTGCCACAGTTTCATTTCCAATCGGAAAAGGCTAGGTTCGTTTTTTTTTTGCTTCGCGTTCACTAGTAGAAAACATGTCTTTTGTTCGAAGCTTCCTAGAGCCACTAGTCCCGATCGTGTTTTGATTCGGGACTAATATGCTCATTAGTCCCGGTTTAAACGGCTAGGACGTCGCACGGTTTTTAGTCTCGGTTCCAACGAAATCTTTAGTCCCGGTTGGTGACTTCAACCGGGACTAAAGGGTTAAGGCAGGCTGCCTCTGGTGCGAAAGTCTTTAATCCCGGTTTGTAACACCAATCGAGACTAAAGGTTTTTCGGGGGTTTTTGGCCTCCACTATCCTCCCCGTGAATCTCCTTTGAGATGCCCATGTATTATGTTATCTAGTTTTAATGAGAACTGACAAACATGAATTTCGATTTTTTTTTTGCAAAATTGCGTGATGTATCAGTAAAACGGGATTTCTAGTTGCATACGAATTCGCAAAAGAAAATTAATATATGAAAATGTATCTACCCGATTAGCCAATTTTTAGATTCTCGGACTACCAAAGGAAAGTATGAAAATTTTCAGGTTTTAGGTTTTGTTAAAAGAAAATTTAAAAAAAGGTTAAAAAATATTTTTCATTTATTTATTAAAATAAATATTTTGAATTCAAACAATAAAGAAGTGTGACATCGTGATTAAGAGGTTAAAATGATTGATATGATACTAATAACAATAACATATGCGCAAAGCACTTGGAAGCGGGACGAGAGGAACTCGTAAGTTAAGTGTACTAGTGCTGGAGCAGTGTTAGGATGGGTGATCGAGCGGGAAGTTTGTCAGGAGGAATCTAATTGGAATAGATATTAAGTGTAGTTAGAGACTAAACTTGTCAAATAACTCAAATACTAGAAATTCTTTTAAAAAACGAAAAAAAAGAGGGAGTAGAAAAAATTAGAATTTTTTTTGAATAAAAAATAGATGTAATGGCCTTTAATCATGGTTGGTGTTATAAACCTGGACTAATGGTCCTTAGCCCCGGCACGCTCCCGCAGCTCACACGGAGGGTCTTTTGTCCCGGTTTAGTCCTGATTTGGCAGTTTCGGTTAGACAACCGAGACTAAAGGCCCTCTAGAACCGAACAAATAGATCCGATTTCTACTAGTGGTTAGAGCAACTCGAACGGATCCTCTTACGCTTGTTGGAACTAAGTTATTAGAGCTACGTTTAGATCTTTAATTCATGTTTGTTTCAGTGAGAAGAAAAGGAAAAATATAGCACTTGTGGCTGCCAAGGGAGAGTCTCCCGGCAAAGCTTTTTTTGTTCTTTCTTGGTGTATGTGTGTGTAGAGTTTCAGAGTGTGTGTGTATGTTCTTGAGATGGATACAAGTGAGGTTTAGAGTTGGAAAGAGAGGAAGAGGGAGTTGCAAACTGCAGCCCCAACACTTGGTATCACAGCCTCGTTTGCCAATGTTCGAGTCTCCATCATCGTCGAGCTGCATAGAGAGGATGGAGGAAGGTATTCTTACCAGTAAGTTGTGTCACCAGCGGCAAGGAGGTGATGGCCAATGTGCGGAGGCCATTGCCATGAAGAGTTTGTTATCCATGTACGAGTCATCGACAAGGTGTGTCATCAGCGGAAACATGGAGGCGAGTCACCGGTGAGGTGCGGCACATGCGGCAACATGAAGGCAAGTAACTGGCGATGTGCGGCAACAGCGGCAACATGGAGACGAGTCACCAGCAAGGTGCGGCACCGGCGATGATCATAGAGGAAAGTCACCGACAAGTTGCGACACCAGTGGTGAAAAAGGAGGCACGTCGCCGGCGAGCTGCGTCACCAGTGGCATACATGCGGCAGCTAGCGAGTGTATCACGACAACGTGTTCGCGGTGAAGGCGTAGTAGTAGTGTCTCTCGATGAGGCCAGCGGCGACGGTGGCAATCGACGTGACAAGATGGCATTGTTGGCCTTCTACCTATTGTACCGATGACATCAATAACCATGGGGTTCAGGCGAGTAATAAGTAATAACAATATTAGAAAGGTGATTGTTGGAACTAATCTTATCATTAGTGCTAAGTTTAGATTTTAATTCATATTTGTTCGGTGAGAAGGAAATGCAAAATGTAGCACTTGTGGCTGCCAAGGGAGAGTCTCCAGGCAAAGTTTTTTTAGTCTTCCTTGGTGTATGTGTGTGTAGAGTTTCAGTGCGTGTGGGTTCTTGAGAGAAATACAAGTGAGATTGACAACTCGAGAGAGAGAGAGAGAGAGAGCAAGAGGGAGCTGCAAAGTGCAGCCCCAACATCACTGCTGGCTTAGCTCGTGTACGATGCACACTTCAATTTCTTACATATAGAGTGAGCGATATAGTTTACCCTATACTTGCCATCGTTCGCATCAGCCGCTAATAAAGTATCACTTCAGTAGTCAGCGCGGGAACACAGTTTGTAGGAAGAAGGGTTAATTAGAATAAGCGTGGCGGCAAGTCACCAACACCCGACACCTAGGATAAACTTGTGCCGCCATTCTTCATTGCCACCGATTCACCTCTCCACCATTACAAATTTCCGATGGCCGCCACCATTACTTTTTTAACTCTGCCAATGCCATGCAAACCTATATTTAGACATGTGCCAAGGCACCGTCAAGAGAGCGAAGCTTCACGGTAGGCCCGCCTCATAAAGCAAGCAACCCCCAAAGTCGCCGGCTGGCTGCAGAATAGAAGAAGAACCACGCCGACATGCTGGTCTTCCGACATTGATGGGGCACACAGTCGAACACGATACAGGAAGCCTCCAGCATTGCACGTTGGATCCAGATCAGACCCAAATAGGGCATGCACCACCTCCTCCCGAGCCTAAATGGCTGCCTGGAGCAACGCCCGACAAGCCAAAATCCCTCCGTCTGAAGCGCGAGCCGCCGGCCCAGATCAGGGCTACTTCCACCGCCGCCGCATGCCATGGCAACAGAGCCCGCCGCCGAGGGCTAGCTACGTCCGATCCGCCATCGCCATCGCTGCTACACCTCGCCTTCAACTCCACAGTCATGGGAGTTTCTCCTCTTGACTACCCCACCGTGACCTTGAGAGAAGCTCCGCAGGCGCTTCCTCCACTATCCCGCCCAGCCTAGCGTAGAGAAATGTTTGAGTCAGCGCACTCGTAGGTCACTTCCCCTATCTAGTCCGTCTAGTTTTCTTGTTATATGAGCCACTCTAATCATGTCAGCATCATTATGGCAAGGCAGCACACTCGTGAGGCTGATTACGAGACCCAGTTCGTAGGCAGGCTGTATTTCTTTGTTGCAATCAGGGCTGCGCAACACACACAATTGCTACAGTGATCTATAGCTCACCTCCGATTCAAATTTGTAGCCAGCCCATAGCCTGTGACCTCCTTCCTACCACCAGAAGATGATTCGATAAATCAACCTGGGCCGACCCATATCCCGAGGAACAAGCCCTGCAGTGAACAACCACGATAGCGAGTGATCTATGCATACCCAGACAAAATCCGCTTTTGTATAGGATGGCATTACCTGTGCAAACAATAATACACCACCATCGTCGGGCTGAAAGAAACTGAAGCTATGCCAAACAAGTAACCGCGGTAGGTGGCACTGGTTCCTTCCGGGATTTCTCACCCAAAGGCACTTTGCAAAAAGGTGAACAACTGTTACTACAGCCAAAGATTGCAGCCATTCTACACTGATGAGAATCCAAGCGCGCGCGCCTGAGGAAGAGGCCGAAGGCTGAGCAAGTAAAGGTTGGTTCCTTCTGAGATTTTTCAGCCAAATTAAAGGCTTAGCTACAATGCGACGACGGCTGACAGTTTGATCCCTTGCAAGGCTATATAATGACGAGGCCGAGATTATCACTACCAAAGACAGCTGAACCGATGAACCGATGCACTGAGGATGTGCTTATCAATTCATTTTGGCCGTGCTCACACTACAGGCCATGCATCAACTGGGACGAAATCGAGGGCTGAGGCAGAAGTCCTACACAAGTCTGGGGAGACGCGCGGCCATGGGTAACAGGTGGATAGGTAGGTGGGGGGCTCTTTGCCAGATAGGCTTGCGATCCACAAAGTGATCTAGAACATCGGTGGCGCCTTATCACATGATGTTCTCTTCATACTCCATCAATTCATGTCATCTCTTTGTCTGAACCCTTTTTTGCATCACATTTTTGTTTTTTGTTCAAAAGCCACTTTGTCCCAGTGTCCTATATGTGTGTGGGGGTAGAGAACACTCTGGAGTTTGTTGAGAGCTTGGAACTAATATAGCGTCGCGAGAACTTCTCGGTTGATGCAGCTGACATTTCATGAGTCACCGTTCACAAAAATGATGGTGGATAATGTGATGCACTAATTTACAAAGAGTACCATTTGAGGTTCTCAATTAAAGGTGTACACGATTAATAGAGGTTGTCTATGTGACAAGCATATGGGGTTTCCATGTTATATTTATCCTAGAGTGATCACAGTAGCGTGAATACGGAAGATGGACAAAAATATCCTAGTACTTAGGAACTAATTTTTTTTTGTCTTGCATGTGTGTTTAGGAATATGCACATCACAAAAATAATAACTATAAGAATATTTAGCATCTCCTGGCACGCTGGTCCCGATATGTTACCACACATATATATGCTCCTAATATTGAAATTTTTCTCCATATCTTTCTGACTTACTATATTTTATTTTTGCTTGAATTCATGTATTGTAGAAATACTTAAGGCGGAATGCACATAGTTGGTAACAAGTGCAATCTCTTGGTGGAATTTAATTGAAGTGGGAACATTAGTCTTGGGAGTGTCATTTTCAATAAATTTCACAAAAAAATTGAAAACTTAATTCGTGAATTAAGTGCAAGGAAATATGTGTAGCGTGAATTTGAGCTCATCTATAACATAATTCAAACTTATGTCAAATATACAACAACCTTTTTATGATAAAAGTAATACTTGGAAAAATTGGAATTCAAATAACTTGTATATATATATATATGCAATCTATCATTTATTTACAGTGGTGTTGCCCCACACGCACACTAACTAGACACTAACATATAATAAATTAGAAAAAATGTTGACACTAAGTAGAACTATTGGAAACTTCGTACTTGTTCAAGCAAACATTTTGCTTGTCACAAATATCAATAGAGAAAAAGTAGAACTTCCCTTTTGCAAAAATTGCGAAGATGTCTAGCATTACAAGACCCTTTATGACCCATATTTGCAATTTTTTCTGTACCAACTAAGATGTTTACATTTTATTAGATTATTCTATTTTTCTCATAACTACTATGGAAGTCCAAAAACCATGTTTAGTAGTGCTTCTGGGTTAGTAGTAGTAACAAGTTAGAGATATATACAAACATCGTGGTACCAAGTACTACCTCCAGACATAATTAATCGATGCCACCCACTCCCTAATGACATCCATGAATAGGTCTCCCTCCGCGTCGATTAAATCCGACCGGAGGGAGTAGTTATCATACTAGATAGGTAATACTAAATCGAAAAAATAAGGAAATGCCTTTGTAAGGTTTTATCTGGTGTAAAAAAATTAACTAAATTGCACCCTGCAGAAATATTATATTAAAAGGGTAGTCGAAATAGTTTTTAGCCTTTTTACCACTCACCCGGCCAGTGGCTAGTATGTCCTTTCAAAAATTTATGAGGACATGGAGATCAGTGTAATCCATTTTAGATAGGTGCTTCACAATTGTTTCAGCCACCATGTAACATGTTCACACCCTTTATAATATTATTAGGGTCATTATATTACAAATGATATGGATTACGGTAGATGTTGATATGAAGTCATTGGGATAAAACGAAGACTATGATATTTTTTTTTTGACTCTGGATTACGAGGTAATACCCCGGAGCATACTTTATAAATTCCTAGAAATAATCATGACAACATGTCCGTGAATAGATAAGAATATCCCTACCTATACATGGCCAAATTTTATGAATCCAACCCATCAATTTTCCTTGATGTTTAGATCAAATCATGTGCCTAGGAAAGGAAATATAATACAAAAACTTACATTGCTACCCTGCAAACGATGGTATCTCCTACCGAAGATATTTATGATCATTTGCTTCAAGATATGCTAACAAGTAACAAGCTAAAAGGACTAGCTATGTGAGAGAAGGTGTTCCAAAATATATTCTGGCCCAGGTAGGACCCGATTGCAGGTCATCTCCATGACCCTAGTCAATTTGAATAACATTCCACATTCGGCCAAAGAAGTTGCAGCAAAAAATAGATATAGTCTACCCTCGTAAACTCTAGCTGGGAAAAGCACACAATAGGTGCCTTGAGTAACTTTCCAATTCATTCTCTTAAACGTGTAATTTGTATTCCTCCTATCACTCAGCATGACCCAAGAAAAAAACCTTAGTCTTCGTACGTAATACAATCTGATTTAAAAGTCAAATGGTAAACACTTGATGTGCACATATATGGTAATAAAATTGGCCGCCACAAACCTCTACCCTTACCGACAGGACCAGACAATAGTATAAATAATAACGGACCTAGAAGGTAATGCCGGGTATGCCACGGCATACCCTACAGCCGTGTCGTGCAATCTGCTATGCATAGTAGAAGAAAAAAGGCACGACGGATACAACACTGCTTGGCTTAATCTCCATGAGCCGTGGATGTATTGTCTAGTAAAAAGAAGGAAACACCTGATCACTTCATCCCACACTTCGAATTTAGTCTAGTATCTATCCATCCAAGAAAACCTAGACTCTAGTGCGCCAGCGACTACGCCGCCACTGCGCCATTGCTCCCATCAGAAGTCGAAACTGCGGTCCGCGGAACTAAACATCGCTGTCCACTGGGAGCCTGCGACATGGACGCCAACTCGCTGGTACACAGTAAGGTTGAAGATTGGTAGTCCTTTCACAGCCGCGATGATCCCACTCCGGCCGACGGAGCCCATGACCCAGAGAGGGTAATCGATGCCGGCACGCGGTATCCTGTACGGTAATTATTCAAGTACCATTTTTGCAGTTTTTGTTCTAGAATCATATATCATACACATGATAAATAGTTAAATAAAAATAAATTGCAAACATAAATTTTACCAATGTTTACTGAATCTGATAATGGACCTCACCAAAGTTATCGTTAAATTTTATGTGTGTGGCATACCTATTGGTAAAATTCTATGTCCGCCACTGAGTCCAATCAGAGAGCAGTTGGAGTTTCAAGTAATCATCAAATGATTTTATGGATAGAGGAAGATGGACAAGGTATTTATGCCTTCGAGAGCATACACCTCCGCCAAGAAAATTTCTCGTCTATGACAAAGGAAAACAAACGTGTCAATCTTAAATAGAGATGCTAAATATGGAACCATCATTGATCAACTTATCACACCAAAATAGAAAGGAATCCCAAGATCTTGACTTAATAGTAGAAATCATGCGAAAATTATCCACCAGTTTAAGAGCATCCTCCCACTAGAAACATCCACAAAGATTTTTGGCATGACATACTATAGTGAAGTAATAAGAGTGCCAAAACTAGGGAAATTAACAATGCCTATTTCACCATTATTTTCCTAAGAAACAAGGAATGCTAATATGGACCATGATGTTAAGTTGTATATATCCTGGTCGTCTCTTGCTAAAGACCCCTTCAAATTATCTCCTAAGAAACCAGGAATGTTAAGGTGTATCCTGGTAATCTCTCCCTAAAGACCGCTTGGAAATCCTACCTAACTAGCTTTGTTAGTCTAGGTGGATGTTGGAGGAAGGAAAAAAAGGCATAGAGCTCAATGTTGAATTAATCAGTTCCAAACTTGCCCCCTGTGATAAGAAGCTCAAACTAAAGGATAACCTTCTTTCAATTATGTGCACTATTGACATGAGATCCCCAATTCATGGTGTAACAGCACCACTAGCAACCCCAAGATATGGAAAAGTCATAAATCCCACCTAGAATCAAAAGATGATTCCAACCCATAACCGAGCCATATCTGACAATAATAGGGACCATGATGGATTTATGAAATTATTTTTTCAGACAAGTGGACACATAATGTTTGTGTAAAACCACCTTTAGAGCAAAAATATGGTGCATATGATCTAGAAATATCAAAAGCATGTCATTGATCTCACACTATATAATAGGAAAATATAGAAGATAGTTGATGATGGAAGGGTATTATTCTGTATTTAAGAAGGTCATTAACAAATAACTAGAATATCAACTCCTAGAAGCAAAAATAAGGGAAGAGAGGGAGTACCCCAACATGATCTCTCTTTGGCAAAAAAAAATTTTTTACCATACACGCATCGAAAAGTATAGCAGGTGAACTAGAAGAAATAATGGACTTAATCCAGCCACTCAATTTATTGTTAAAACGTGTATCCATGTGACTTGAAAGTTTAGATTCATTTTCTATAGTATTAGAAGCTTTTGGAGAAATCAAGCTTTATGATCACAATAGGACTCTAGGAAGCATGTCACTGAAATAGATACTAAAATTTCCAAGAAAAAAATTCTTCGATGGATCTGGTTATGTAAACTCATATTAGTTTTTATGAATGCACCTAAAATTATAGTCTTTAAGGTAGATGGGAGTAATCATGGTGGGAAAATGAGGCACAAAAACCTTTCGCGTTCTGGAGATAACTTGTTAGGAAGCAAGGTAATAAATGAACCATCGATATTTTTCAAGTTTAACTTGACCTCATGAAAATATGTTGCTAGGTGGCATGAATTATTTTCAATGATCGGTGGACATGTCTATATGAAAGTCCATTAAAACCATCGATCCACGGGGCCTAGTCAGGTGGCATAAAAAGTACCAGTCCATTTCATCTTTCTAAAATGAAAAAATTAACACATCTAGGCCATAAACAAGGTCCAATAGCTAGCCTGATAAATTAAAGTGCATATCAATTCCCTATCACCGGCCATTCCGATCGTTGTAACAAGATCAGATTATTCCCCAAATTTCTCGATGATCATAAACTCCACTTCAATCCTCATCCTGAATTAGTCAGATGCAAAAGTATGCCATTTGGGATTAGGTGCAAAACAACAGATATATAGATGATTTATGAGGAGAGATGGATAACCGGTAAGAAGAGATGAGGAAGGTGTGATATCGTAGAAGGAGACAAGAAAGATGTGTAGTATGTGCGAGAAAGTATAAGATGGTGGACTATGTGAGATCAGTAATAGTTATCGACCGACTGAATCCGAGATAAGAGGCTATATTCATGATTTCAATATAGTGGAAGAAATGGGGATGGAAAAATATGAAAAATAGGGGTGACACAACTGAGGCATGGGGGAGATGATAAAGCATGAATATTCGTTGCATGTAGAAATATGTTAGAATACACATGGGTTCTACGAAATTCCATGCACAATGAAGTGAATGCTAAGCAGCCTATTAGACATACCAAACTATGCAATTTATTTGGATATTGGCATTCCCATGATAAATCATGTTACACTAGGTGTAGATTCATACTACTATCTTTCCCAATTTATGAAGAAGAAATGTGATGATGTCATGATGACGATTATGAAAAAAACATTAGTAGTACTCGGTACCTAACATAACCACATATTTGACCTTTTTTCAGGTGGGGATATCATTCACCTTCATAAATAGTACTGCGCCATAATGAAAAAACGTATGCTGAGTACTATAATAAGGTGTCATAAAAGCGTAGGATCAGTCATCAAATATGGAAGCAAATACTGCCACAAAAAATCGTTATCAGTGAGAACATATTATATAATATAAAAATAATAGGAAGCATATGGTGAGATTTATACATAGTCACTACTAAAAGCCATAGTCTAGGTGATGTGATATTATTTACTCATCATAAGAGCAAAACAAGGATGATGACAACGAATAATTATGGCATGATTCCTCTAATAGTCTCTAGATAGTAGACAATTTTTTTCTAGTTCTTCGTGCTTGGTTGATCCCCTATGGCGACAACGATAAATCATTCAATAAATAGAGAATATTTTAGGATATGAATGGGTCCGTGAGGGTTGGCGGTGCAAAGGCGGTGGTCATGGGCCAACACATGCCTAGTCATCATGCGGGCGCCCATGTGCATCGGCCGTGTTGTGGGGTAATAGGGCTTCACCACATGTGCCCTTTCGTGTTGCTTCTTGATTATCTTGAACTTCTTTAATATATTTTTCCTTTATTTTTCCCACTTCGAGAGAATACATCGAATTGGCATACAAAAATATGGAAAACTACCTTACTGCGTAATAATTTAATCCCAAATTTTATAAAATATGTTAAATAACAGTGAAAATATCCTATTGAACTTCAAAATGAGCATACATATATCACGTACTAACAATGAATTTTGAGGTTTAATGAGATCATAATTCATAGACTAACATAACAGTCATGTCTAAATGCATCAACAAGGTCCTTAAGAAATGACATGAAGGCACAAGGCCATTGTCGAAAGTAATTTCTAGCACAAAATTAATCTAGTTTACTTCCTTATAAATAACTCTTAACATGTTTCTCATCGCATCTGGTAAAATAACGACCCACTACTATTTTTGGAAGTGATCACATTAGTAAGACCATAATCAATATAAAAATTTGTACCAAATCAATCCATGTGAAGACATGCATGTCATGCACTGTTACTATTTTCCGAACCCTACTTCAATTGGTATTTTCATGTTATGAGTTCATTTATAATAATAGTGTAGATTTTGTTCAATAAAAATGGACCTTGCTCATTTCCAAAAAGTTCAAGCAGGTGAAAAAGTGGGTGTTGGCAAGTTTATTATATTGAAGTTACACTGTCTTAAATATACTTAGATATTAAAATTTCATATTCACCTTATATTTAGACATAACCAAAGTTGTCCATGAAAATTCTTAAACTTTTCTCCTTATTTTCATATGATTTCATTTTAGCCAAAATGACATGCAAATGCAGTTTGGAACAAGATTTAAAATTTCAATCATACTATATATTTTTTTTGTAATTTTGTGCCTTATTTGGTGTACCTATGGTTCAAATTTTAATTAGTTCCAGTAAGTAATCAATTTTTTTTCTTAAATTTAGAAAATAGTAAAACAATACTCTTGGTGATGTTGACGAGTTTTTTGGAGCATGAGGAAGTGATTTGTAGTCGGAGGAGGCCGTCCGATAGTGGATGGAGGCCACGAGGCGTTCTCTGTTTTTCTTTTTCTATTGCCCTAGCAAAATTTTCAACCCCCAATTCTTATTTCGATCTAATTTGTTGTCACTTAGGCAGAATATAGCCACAATCGTTGCACTATTCCCAGTGTAGACCATGGTGTCTGGCCACAATCTGGCGAGGTGCGCGTCCCTTCAGCCATGTCCATCTTTACTTAGGGTGGGAAGGGGTGATGTCTGCAATGGCCCTCTGAAGTTGTATCTCATCTATTCGTGAGGTCCCATATCGAGCTCTTCAGTGCTGCACACGATTGTGTGCACAGGAGGATCACCATGCTGAGGTTCCAGTGGTGGAAGCCCCACATTGCAATGTTCTCCTTCGAGAGCCCGCCTCGTCGGCTGGGATTTTTTCATGGTACTAGTTATGGAGGTGGCCCTGTCAAGGTGGATCGAGGGCTAGAGGGTCTGCATGCTCATATTGAGTGATATCTCTAGGTGATGGTGGTAACATACGAAGAGATCGGATTGGCTTGATCGAGAGAAGTTTGTGTCAGAGGATCGGCATGTCAGAATAGTGACCTCGGCGAGATGGATGGCGATACTAGAGCGGTCTCAGTTTTCGGGTTTACTAAAGGCATTGTTAGCATATTGGACCTTCTACGTGGTGAAAATCTAGATCTTACTATGATGGTTGAACGAGATAAGGATGATGTTTATGGGCTGTTAAATTTCTGCGGGTGCTGTTTTTGGGTAATTTTCCGGGTCTATGTGTTGTCACCACTTTTGATGTTCTTGGTTTTGCAAGATTCTGATTGGGTCGACGAGGCCTCTTTTTTTCTTTTGTATTTAACAGTGTGCATCCATAATATCTAATATTATGTGATGCATAACACTACGGGAGTAGAGGTGACGACGGCCTGCAGCCGCGTCGGCACATCCAGGATGGCCGTCGACACAAGTTGTGTCGACGGCGGCCGTCGGCACCTCACCGTCGGGCTAATCCCTTAGGCTATGCTGACAGTGGCCGTTTGGCAATTCTAGCTTGAATTTTAACAAAAAATGGTCAAATTTTTCAATTTTTTTAAATCTCTCACATAGATTATTTTTAATACTGACTACATTTGATTTTGGTCAAATTACACTCATGGTCAAACTTCCGATCGGTCACCTATTTTCACGCTACTTCAGCCCCAACACGTTTAACTTCTTCGTAGAAAACGGGTCTGTTTTCCCGGTTGGGAAGGGCCTTTAGTACCGGTTTCCCAACTGAAACTACGAAATTGGGACTAAAACCCCATTGTTTAGTCTCGGTTGTGTTACAAACCGGAATTAAAGGCCCTCCGCGTGGACTAGGGCGCGTGCTGGGGCAGAGTACTTTAGTCCCAATTTGTAACACCAAACGAGACTAAAGGTCTCCACGACATTTTTTTCATTCAATGTTTTTCTAATTTTTCCCCATTCTATTTTTTCTTTAGAATTTCTAGTATTCAAGTTATTTAACCAGTTTAGTATCTAACTACACTTATCTCTAGTCAAATTACTTACTCATAGTCAAACTTTTCGGTCAGTTACCCATCCTCCCACTGCTCCAGCATTAGCATGTTTAACCTCCGTGTTTCTTCCATCCCACTTGCAAGTGCTTTGCGCGAATGTTATTGATATTAGTATCATATCAATCCTTTTAACCTCTTGGTCACGATGTCACATTTCTTTATTGTTTAAATTTCAAATAATTAGTTTAATAAACAATTTTTTTTTTTGCAAAACCTAACACCTGAAAATTTTCATACTTCACTTTGGCAATTTGAGAATCTAAAAATTGGCTTACCAGGCAAAGCCCGGTAAAATCAGATGTAACTTTTGGCGTAGATACATTTTCATATACTAAACATTTTTTCGAAATTGTATGCAAAAGACATTTCAATTTTACCAAAAAATATAGTTTTTTGTAAAATAATTCGAAATTGATGTTTATTATTTTTCATAATAACTAGATTACCTAAGCTACTGTTGCCTGCCAAAACTCACCGGCGAGCAGTGATTAAGCAACACGAAGAGCCGGGAGGCTCCCAAGGCCGCTTAGTGGACCCTGGCACCTCGCGTCGTCCCGCAAGTTTCCTGCACACGTCCTGGCGGTTGCAAGGGCGTGCCACCCGACCTAGACCCGATCAGGAAGGTGTTAGATTGCTTCGATTGTTCCTGCATGGTAGACACGTAAACATTAAATACGAGCCCTATCGGCTCTCAGGTTGCCCTGTGGATCGGCTCAAAGAGCCGATCGCCCCATGGTTCACGTTGGATTTGCAATGACATGGGGATCCTGCTTGATCAAAACAAAGCTAAACCAATCTACGACAGTTTAGGGTTTTCACCGCATAACCGGAACGTCCTACGCGTAGTTGGACCTAGCAGATAAGAAAGATGATGCAAACTATCCCTAGAAGAGGCCTAAAAACCAACATTACGTCAATTCCCGGAACATCCCTTATAGGAACGGTAAACAACACCTAACGCACTACCGGATCGTCCAACCCCAGCATAAGGCCTAATCATGCAGATATTAAACTAATCCTTGAAGAACAAAGAGCGACTATAACAGATCGGATCTACTAAGTAACGAACAAGAAAGATGCTGCCCTTACACCCAGATAGGTGTAAGGGAAGCTAGGTGTCGAGGGACGGCATTGCTAAGCAGATATGCATAAGAAAAGCATCAATGCAAGCCCCAAAACACCTAAGATAGGTAGTGCTACTCGCCATCAACAACGCTTCAGCACGAGTAACACAAGGTAGACGAATAAACGTATCATCGCCTAGATCGCGAGATGCGATCTAGGCAGCATGATGCTTACCCGGAAGGAAACCCTCGAAAGAAGGGGTGGCGATACGCCTGGTTTGTGTTTGTTGTGAACGTGATTGTTGTCTATTTCATAAACCCTAGATACATATTTATAGTCCGGGGGAATTTCTACTTCAGGCGTGCACCGAACCGTGCACGGGTTAAACTCTAACTTCTAAACTAAGATGCGATCTACTATAATACAGATACACGGGCAATTCAGCCCAAACTCTCGTACAAGGCCGCTTCAGAGATCCTCCACGCGTATATCCTTCAAGCCCATCTCACTTACGGCCTATCTCCTGATTTGGCCAAAATCTGGTGATAACACATGCCGCCCTGGTTTTGGTAATGATAATTTCAAAACCGCTCTGTTTTTCCTTCGAAGGGTCATGTCGTGGCAGAGCAGAACCGTCGTAGTATTCTTCATCATGACGACTTGTCTTCCCAACTTCTCTGCACGATTTGACAGTTTTGGCACCACATCCTCGAAAACTGTTGTGGCGTTGAATCTCCACTATATCCCTTTTATTTAACCGCATCGAGCAGTTTGCTTCTTCATGCCCTCCTCATCCTCTGTTCTTCTGTAGTACTCGAAAAACCCTTCTTCCACCATGGACTCCTCCTCCTCTTCCTCCTCCGGTCTTTCCTACCGGTCTTCCTCCTCCCGCGAGTCGACGCCGGAGGACATACGTGCGCCAGAGAAGTGGGACCAGGAGGACCACGCCTTCTCCGTCTGGTCCGAGGACGACAAATCTTTGACCAGCGGAGATGAAGATCTCCAGTTCCTTGTTGATGGGGAACTGGAATCAGCAAGCGAGGATGACTTGTTCCCCTGGGACGGTTACACCTCCTCTGAGGAAGATGAAGAGGAAGACGACGACGACGACTCCCTCGAGGGTTACCCGCCAGCGAAACGCCTCCACACCTGGTGGGATGACGATGACAGCGATGATGACGAAGAAGACGAAGCTCCCGTAGAAGGCTACGGAAGCAGTGACGAGGAGCCCATCGGCAGCAGTGCCGATGAGAGCTCCGAGGACGACGACGAGGGCAGCGACGGCCCGTAGACTAGGATCTACTAGTATAGGCCTAGTAGTAGCAGATTGGTCAACAGACCCTTCTTTTGTTCTTCCTCTCTTGAGTAATCGGCTCTTTCTTTGTAAGAAATCCCACTATTAACGAAGAAAACTTTCCCCAGTTAACTTCGCTTGCTTGTTAGTTTTGCCGATCGTCGAACGAAGTTGCTGTTCAGAGAGCCGATGGCAAGGTCGATCCAATGGAATATTCATCCCAGATATCACGGTCTCTAATCTGAACGTGATCTGTTAACCTGCTCCCTCACAGTTGACATGAGCCCCTCCAACAGGATCACAAGACCTGATTATGAATCTTACCAGCTAGCCGCAGCAGGCTGGCAATTTGGTCTTGGGCATGTGTCCTCAAAAGAGCTCTGGGACTGTTGCTGAATCAACTTGAATGCTGAAACTGATAATTCTGCAACACAAACACCACTCCTCCGTAAAGTTGTGATGCAGAGCCAGCCGATTCCAACAAAATCGGCTCCCCGGAGCAAAGATCCTTTAGGACGAGCTGCCCCCCGAGCCTCAGTCAAGGCGAGAAAAGTAGTGAGCCAGCCAAATGTGCCACCATCGGCTTCCAAGTTATAATGCAGAGCCAGCCGATTTCAACAAAATTGGCTCCCGGAGCGAGAGAACCTTCAGGGTGAGCTGCCCCCCGAGCTTCTCTAGTTCAATTCTTGCGTCTTGCTGATCAGATCGGCTCATCATCTTTGGCAGGCTGATGCAACTTCCGGTGAGGATGTTTTGAATTTCTGATGCCCTCCAAAACTCTGGACGTAACAACCTCTGAAAGTGGCATCGACCAAGTCGCCACCTTGGTTCACCCCAGGCAAAAACGTCACAGCCGATTGATTCGTCATCGGCTGTTCTCATGCTCCTAAGATAGGTATGCTCCCTTTGCTAGACTCACCCTTAATCCTGACCTGCACGCTTATACTGGCACTGCCGAACTCAAAGATTTGCAGAAGGAGTTGGAGGCCTTGAGAAGGAGTTCATCCAGTAGAGCCTCTCCTTGTAACTCGACAACTGCTCCATTGGGCTTCTGCTTATAACAGTCTGTACCTCTTGAGTCGATGGCCATGCATCGGCTTTCTATCCTTAAGTCGATGTCTGCGCATCGGCTATGCTTAAAAAATTTGTATTTTTTACGGCCGATTTATTTATGCATCGGCCCCCATACTTCAATATCCATCATCATCAGAGAATATATCTTGAACTGCTGGGCATGGTATCTTATCCATCTAAGTGCCCCCGAGCCGATTCTTTCAAGTAATTGAGGGTATCGGCTCTTCAGGCCTTCCTGTTAGATCAATGCTGAACCCAGGCAAAACGCATGTCGAGGATAATTTTGGCCGATTGCTAGAATCGGCCTCCTTCTTCATTGTAATGCTTAGTGAAGGTTTACCATGTCTTGATTTCTTACCGTAGCTACGTGACACGCTTGAGATGAGATTTTTGCTTTCCATTTTTTGGGGCCGATCACTGGGATCGGCCTCGCCACGTACGTCCATTGTCTTGGACCTTGCTACTCTGTTAGGCCGGTAGATAAGTCCAGCCTCACCCCATTTTTAGAAGCTTCGATGCGCTCACAGCCTTCCAAACTGATTCCAGAGAGCGGCTCTTGGTCATCTGCCTCCCAAATATTCATGGCAGCTAGTGATATCTCGATCGAGTCATCTCGCTCGAATGACCTCCACTTCATCTCCATCCCATCGTATGATGCATTGGTGCATTGTGGATGGAATGCAACAGTTAGCGTGAATCCAATCCCTTCCTAGCAGGACAGCGTAATTACTTTTGCTGTCGACGATGAAGAACGCGGTAGGTATGGTTTTCCGGCCTACAGTAAGATCTACGTTCAGCACACCTTTTGCTTCTGATGCTTGGCCGTTGAAATCGCTTAATGTGACATTGGTCTTGATAAGATCATCATTGGAGTGTCCCAAACGTCGTAGCATGGAATACGACATTATGTTGACTGCCTCTCCGGTGTCAACCAACATCTTGCTGACAGGCTGCCCATTGATATAACCTCTCAGGTATAGGGCCTTGAAATGCCTGTAGCTTCTATCTCGTGGCTTCTCAAAGATAATTGGCCGTGGACCGCAGTCGAATTGAGCCACCGATACTTCCTCGTCGTTTGGAGCGCGAAACTCTGACGGGAGTACGAACACCATGTTTGTATCAGCCGATGTCTCTGCGTCGGCTTTTGTCTGTTTAGGGCGCCACACTTTCTTTGGTGGGCGCGTCTCCGTCTCTAACTTTTGCTGAATTTTCATGGCCAGATCGGGCCGTGCTTTCCTCAACGTGTACAGGTACTGTGCCTCGGCTTCCTCCAGGTTTCGTAGCCGCTGCACCCTACGCTTCTGAGAATGGCTGAGTCCATCAGGGCATCACCTTGGCCGGTGATACCTATCTTCTTCCTCATCTGACTCCTCAAAGTCTTCTTCTTGAGATGACTCAGCTCGTTTGTTCTGAGGTGGGAGAGGCCCTAGACGCTCGAACACTGAAACCTTGTTTGTCCTCTTCCTTTGCTGTCTGCATTCTGGGCAGTTCTCGATTGTTGGCAATCGGCTCATTCCTGAGTCCCAGCAATGTTTAAAGAAAGGACAGTCCCAATGCCTATCCATGTCATCTTGCTCCCTTGACCTCCCTCTAGCGTGACGCTTGTACCCGTTGTTGTTTCTATCACGTCGATGATACCTCCTGTCCTCTACATCAGACCGACGATATCTCTCATCATCTACGTTGTAGCGCCGACGTCGGTCATACTGTTGTCCATATTTGTTAAGGAGATGCGCGGAGAGTGGACGTTGGTACCGCACGCTTCTCACTTCCTCCTCGGTTAGGTACCGTCTATCATCATCATGGGGTCGGTCGCGTGGATCGGCCTCCTCTTTATCCTTTCCACGGGAGTGGCTGCTCTCTGCTTTATCTTCGCCATGGCGGCTCACAAGCCCTGCCATGTTGACACTAAAAGAGAACCCTGGCTCGCACCTTATGGAGTGGCTAAGATCCACCATGTTGACGCCAGGAAACGGACGCGTGTCTCCTTTGACCCTGATGCCGTGCGAACGGGTCTTCTCAAAGGAGCCGATGAGTTCGGCTTCACAGATGGCCTTCAGCTCATCGTATTTCTTCTTATGCTCCGCAGGGAGATCCTCGTACTTGATCAGTTCGTCCGCCATCTTGGATGCAGGTGTTGACGTGGATGTTGTAGAAGATTGTCCCACCGGGCGTGCCAGAATGTGTTGCCTGCCAAAACTCACAGGTGAGCAGTGGTTAAGCAACACGAAGAGCCGGGAGGCTCCCAAGGCCGCTTAGTGGACCCTGGCACCTCGCGTCGTCCCGCAAGTTTCCTGCACACGTCCTGGCGGTTGCAAGGGCGTGCCACCTGACCTAGACCCGATCAGAAAGGTGTTAGATTGCTTCGATTGTTCCTGCATGGTAGACACGTAAACATTAAATACGAGCCCTATCGGCTCTCAGGTTGCCCTGTGGATCGGCTCAAAGAGCCGATCGCCTCATGGTTCACGTTGGATTTGCAATGACATGGGGATCCTGCTTGATCAAAACAAAGCTAAACCAATCTACGACAGTTTAGGGTTTTCACCGCATAACCGGAACGTCCTACGCGTAGTTGGGCCTAGCGAGATACGAAAGATGATGCAAACTATCCCTAGAAGAGGCCTAAAAACCAACATTACGTCAATTCCCGGAACATCCCTTATAGGAACGGTAAACAACACCTAACGCACTACCGGATCGTCCAACCCCAGCATAAGGCCTAATCATGCAGATATTAAACTAATCCTTGCAGAACAAGGAGCAACTATAACAGATCGGATCTACTAAGTAACGAACAAGAAAGATGCTGCCCTTACACCCAGATAGGTGTAAGGGCAGCTAGGTGTCGAGGGACGGCATTGCTAAGCAGATATGCATAAGAAAAACATCAATGCAAGCCCCAAAACACCTAAGATAGGTAGTGCTACTCGCCATCAACAACGCTTCAAGCACGAGTAACACAAGGTAGACGA
Source organism: Lolium rigidum (assembly GCF_022539505.1). Lineage (NCBI taxonomy): Eukaryota > Viridiplantae > Streptophyta > Magnoliopsida > Poales > Poaceae > Lolium > Lolium rigidum. The sequence continues at coordinate 301,255,001 of NC_061508.1, forward strand.
ATAAACGTATCATCGCCTAGATCGCGAGATGCGATCTAGGCAGCATGATGCTTACCCGGAAGGAAACCCTCGAAAGAAGGGGTGGCGATGCGCCTGGTTTGTGTTTGTTGTGAACGTGATTGTTGTCTATTTCATAAACCCTAGATACATATTTATAGTCCGGGGGACTTTCTACTTCAGGCGTGCACCGAACCGTGCACGGGTTAAACTCTAACTTCTAAACTAAGATGCGATCTACTATAATACAGATACACGGGCAATTCAGCCCAAACTCTCGTACAAGGCCGCTTCAGAGATCCTCCACGCGTATATCCTTCAAGCCCATCTCACTTACGGCCTATCTCCTGATTTGGCCAAAATCTGGTGATAACAGCTACCTATATCTAAAAGGATTTTAAATTTTGAATTTTCTGTCATTTTTGTTTGTATCTTACAAAGCTAAAAAAGGCAATCCATGGGGGAGGGGGTTGGAATAAAAAACCTAGAAAACCGTTAGTCCTAGTTGCGGACACCAACCGGGACTAAAGATTTTCGCACCGGCGGGGCCTGCCGCAACCCCTTTAGTCCCGGTTGGAGACTCCAACAAGGATTAAAGGTCACGTTACAAACCGGGACTAAAAAATTTCGGCATCCTACCCGTTTGATCCGGGACTAATGGCACATTAGTCTGGGTTTCAAACACAGCCGGGACTAAAGCTCTGGCAGCTCCGAACAAAAGACTTGTTTTCTACTAGTGCATATCAACCCTATAACCCTTAGAATATGAAGTCACAACTCTTTTTTATTTTGAATTTTAAACAATTGTTTAAATAAACATCAATGATTAAGTTAATAATAATCTTTATGCATAATTTAATTATTAATTTTAAATTGTAGAAAAATCAAAAAAATATGAAAAAATTTCTTGCAAAAATTAAAATCTTCATGCTTTCATATTTTCGTTTGAAATTTCGAAAATCTAAAAAAAATTGCAAATGACTAAAGGTTTTAAAATTGGATGTAACTTTTGAGATGATCATTTTGATATTTGATAGGTTATACTTTTTTTTCCTGACGGTGTACTCAAAAGGTAAAGCCATTTTACTGGGAAATAAACCTTTTTTGTAAAAAATCGAAATTCAAATATGTTACTGAAAAAAAGGCGGTGAGAGGGGGGTGCGGACGGCCAATTTTTTTGAAAAAACTGTGCCAACAAACAGTTCTGACGCTGTTACTGCTCAGTCACGCGAGAGGAGCTGCGCCGACAACCATTTTTATACCAACGGCTGCCGTCGCCATAGGTTGACCTACGCCGATGGTATTTCTATGCCGACGGTCAGCCTGCTGACATGCCTGGTTGAGGACCTATGCCGGCGGCCCCGATAAAATACCGTCTGCACAGGATATGTTCGTTGGCACCTTGTACTAGTCCCGTAGTGTAGACTTGATGTAATTGATATATTTTATTGATATTAACATATTTCTTTTATCAAAAGGCAGTTAGGTGATTGTGATCTCTATTTCCTCGTACACTCACTGAAGCGATCCTATAAGATTTGTCTTTCTCTATTTATCTTTTTATCATACGCGCGTTGATAAGTATGACACGACTTACATGATGTCCTATTCTACGATCCACCTACTATATAAACACTCCGATCGAGTCCATGATCAAATGGAATACAACAGATTGGCCAACAATATGAAATAGGCTTCAAATTATATAGATCGACAAAAAATAAAACCCAGCCTAGCTATCAAGAATTGAGTTTCCATCACTCAATTTTTTCCATCACTCCTTCGGACAGTCGCGGAAGCCATGGGTCTCTGTCTCGGCAAGGCTACTTCAGGGCCATGGCGAGACCTCCCGCCAGAGATCTCCGGCGAAATCCTCTCACGCCTCTTGTCGGACGACGACTGTATCAGCTATGGTGCTGTCTGCCGTGAGTGGCGCCTCGCCACGCGACACCAATGGCTGTCCGTGCCGTGGATCAACCTCGGCAATGGCACGTACCAGAGCATCGCAAACGGCACGGTGCGCCACTTCCCCACACCCAAGTGGTACCGTGCCCGCACCTCATTCGACAACTGGGTCATGTATCAACACAAGGGTTCAGGTCGATGCCTCCTCCGTGCCCATTTCTCCGCATCGACGCAGGCCATCGAGGTCCCGTCTCGCTACCTCGAACGCATGGTCTGCTCTGTCAACGACAAACATTGGGCGGCTCGTGGCAAGCGCACCAGGAGGACACAGCCGATGGACATTGACACATACAGGGGCATGAAGTTGGTGGTTTGCTCGTCTCGTCTCGTCGTCATGAGACTCAACGGCTATCAATTCGGTATGACGGCGCCTAACTTCAGATTATCTAAGTACACAAACATGCTATGTTTCGTGCCAAACCAGCGGCGGCCTACTGCATGGTTACCTGTCATGTCCCCTTATCATCATCGTCCAAGCGAGGGCAGCATAGACATAGCCTTTTACCGTGGAAAGATATTTGGTCTTACCCTATCGGGGAAGTTGTTCTGTCATGACTTGTTTGCCGATGGCCTAGACAGCTACCGGGAGCGGCAGGCTCCTCTGGTTGACCATGTCGTGGAGGACCGACCAGCTTTGTCTTTCAATTCCTACCTAGTCGTTTCATCCGACAAGCAGAAGCTGCTGATGGTGCACTGGAGCAGAAGCATCACCGAGGATAACGGCACGACAATGGATCTACGAGTGTTTGAGGCAGATTTCAGCGAGGGACGATGGTCAGAGGTGAAAAAGGACTTGGGTGGCCAGGTCCTGTTCCTCAGCAGGAATTGTTCCAAGGCACTTGCAGCGGGCTCAGTGAAGCACTATGATCACCGGTTCCAAAGAGGAAACTGTGTGTTTGTTCTTGGCATGGATTGGGCACGGACATGGACACGGCCCGCCATATTTGGAAATGATACTCCCAGCTACTGTGTATATGACATGGTTAGCGGCGAAACTGAACTAGTTTCGCTCGACGGAGCTCGCAACATGAGCAGATCCATGTCTGGATGGTTCTTCCCGTCAGAGTGAAAACCTCTACCAAAATATGCATCAGTCCATGGAAGACATGTAGATGCTTTATGTACAAGAGTTTCTTTTTCGATTGTATAGTGCAAGGGGAATTTTAATTTAAGTTGTTCCCAAATAAGTATGTATGGATGTTTTCGAAATAAAATAATATTTGATGGTTTTGTATTCAGATGGATATATATAGCATTATCTAGCTAGAGATCAATGAGATAGCAACAAATGCGGTGAAGTAATACGGAGTTTAATACAGAGGCCGGGTGTAATACTTGACTTGATTAATAATAAAGCGCCCTTTATCGAAAAAAATGCGGTGAAGTAATACGGAGTTTAAGCTCAGATCTATAATCTTCAAGATTAGGATACACGTATGCCTTATCCCTCTGCGTACTTTCGTCTGTTGTCCGGCCTTGTAAAGTGGGTGGGTAATGATATACTCGGCCATTTGTGACCGAGAAGATGTATAGATATCCATAACATTTTTTTTGTTGTAAAGGAGATATTCTCGGCCTTTCCAGTAGATCAATAGAGAAAGTGTGTACACAAGCAATTAAAGCCACACAAAAAAATGGGGTGATCTTAGGCACTGCCTTATCCACGTATCATTGCCTTTTTTTTTAATTGGAAAGGGGATATTCTCGGCTTTTCCATTAGATCAAGAAGCAAAGCGTGTACACAAACACAAGCACAAGCACAGGCACAAGCACAAATGTACAATACTATGTATTAAGTATACGATGATGTCATTCACCATTTCCATCGGCCAACGCCAATGAAAACAAAACTGACCGGCTATGCTACCGCCAAATAATGGGCTCCCGGTCGGCCCCTTGCAGTCACACTACCAGCAATGCATACACTACAAGAAATTGAAGGCCAGTTCCTTCCGGGATTCATCGCACAAAAGCTCTTTTGCAACGTATTTTGTCTAGCCAAAAACAACACGGTGTGCTTGAGTAGTAGGGTTACTTACATGACATCGATCTCCAGATGCCCGGACATGCGCTTGACATCGATCTCTCCAGATGTCCAAATTAGTACAACTCATGCGTATACCACCAGGGAGGGAAATTGTCCAGTGCGTCATCATCTCATCCTGGAGATAGAGTGTTGTGGGGGCTTTTCGGTGGATGGATCTAGTGATCCAGGAGACAGCAACAAATGCTGCTTGGTTTTTTCCATACCTTTATGGCCTACTAATTTAATTTTTCTCAAAATGGAAATAATTAGGTATTCATATTGGCACATGAACTTGAGCCAAATTCAAACTTATACCAAGTAAATGCAAACCATCTTATGATAAATTGAGTCATATTATTTGAAAAGGGTAAATCCAAAGAAATTTGTTGTATGCTAACAATCAGAGTTTTACGATGTGGATTGCACTGATGCACACTAAGATGACACTGAAAAAAGAATTGAAAACTAAATGTTCGAAACGGAGAATAACTAATGTTAAACTTAGGATTTGTTAAAGTAAAATTTTTGTCAGTGCGAAGTATCTCTAAATCAAGAGCTAACCATCTATTTTCTTCCAAACTACCGAAGAAGACTAGCTCTACATAAAAAGTAAATAAACAACCAAGTGAGAATACTAGGATTCAAACCAAGTAGACAAAAGGAATGTAATCACCTGCCAACCAAGTAATTTTATGAATTTACTTCCCCCCTCTTGATTTATGTTTCATTACCTATCTAAAAAGTTTTATTTTACATAGATACATATTTGAAGAAATTATATGTTGAGGATTTTATTTCATATATAGTTTCATTCTGCCCCCACCACACCCCAGCCCTACAAGTTTCTGATGTTATATAGTTCTCCCTCGTAACTGAACCATCTTGACAGTAGTTTACCCAAACCTACTCTAATATATAGAAAGATTTTTCGAACAGCTCGAGGGATTAACCGTTGATAATATACTCTTGCACTAGGACCAAGGAATCAAATATTGACATGTCGAATAAAACCACTGATCTAAAGTGTTATTAAGAACCTCAAAAGGTACACGTTGTAAGAAACAAATAGTAAGTGCTTGGCCCTGGTTTGTATCAATGCATCGAGCCACAAGCTATACATTTTTGTGAAAGAAGTGGTTAAATGTTTTTATAGTAGCATATACTCTTCTTTACAGACTATGTATGTGGTGCGTTGACATGCAAATTAGATATATGTTTTTAGTTACTTTTGATATGGAGTAATAAATTTGCAAATTTTTATATACACGGCCAAGTTCCTCCTATGCGTAATCTATACATTTAATAAGCTTGTTCGTTGTTTCTTGAAAATACATATGGATTGGTGGCAGTATAAGTGATACCCAATAGTCATAAATATTGTAAAACTATACCAGCAAATCTATGAAATAAAGGAAGATCCAGAAATAAAATGGACCAAAAAATTATAGAAAAACAACGGATAGTTAAATTGCACCTTCTAAGGAATCCTCAATAAAAGGAGTATACCCAAAAAATTACGAGACATATATTGGCTATGAACCATCTCTGAGGTAATCTATACCTGTTTTGTCAAATTTCTTGGAGTCCACCTTAGATCAGTAGTTCGTAACTTTGCGCACCACCTTGTGATATCCTTTTGTGGAAAATCAAACCTTGGATAATATTGTGGGATTCATGATATTACCAATATGGATAGTGGTGTGTTGTATGTGAGAAATCATTGACACATATGGAAGAACTTCAAAGACAATTTATAGGGGGTTGTTGCGACAGGAAGATGAATCTTGGAGAGGATTCCACCTAAGATAACGAAGATAAGAACTAGAGGGCGAGATGTGGGTATACAATTGAAAAAAAAACATGTGGATGGGAGGAGGATGAGTTGAGGAATTAGTGTGATTTGGTAGATAGAGAGGATGGGAATGATGTGGATATGTGCAAGAAGGCAGCATAATTCGTAAGGCGCGAGATCAGAAACAAGTCCTAGATGACCAAAGTAAGGGATGGGCTCTAGGTGAGGATTGGTACATATAAGAGGGAGGAAGGATGGTCGACAAGAATAAAAGGACACATATGATGGGGATATATGATACCTATTCCCTGCCGCCTAGCGAACAAAAGATCAGTTGACTCATCTACCTAGATAACCACTGGCTTGCGTGTTGCATCGCCCAAGAGTCCGGCTTGGGATTACCATGATGCCCGAATTGAAGAGGCTTTTTCGAAGCCGACACAGATAACAACATGAGCCGTATAAAAATCCACCATGGCATGACGCGACATCGACCAAGGTCCAGCCGGCCCCCACCCCCAGTGGCAGGACATGCAAGTCATGTGACACCACCGTTGGAATGTGTAGATGTTGGAGATATGTGCTAGAGGAAAATAATAAAGATGTTTCATTGTCATATCTCTAATATTCGTAATAAGTTTTATACCATGCTATAACTATATTAATCGGAAAAAATTGATACATGTGCAGTATGTAAACATACCCGAGTCCCTAGTAAGCCCATGTGCGAACTATCTCAGTGATCAACTGATGACCGAGGTTCCCAGTCATAGACATTTATGTCAATTAACAATGGGGTCATGTCATTGGATGAATGATATCATGGATACATACACCCAACATAAGTATTGCAATGTGATCGTCACATAATTCAACATTTCCACAACTAAGAAAAAGCTGTAATCTACTCCTTAGACCATAAGTTCATATCTAATCACTATTACTGGAGGCTGCCTTAACTGCATCAACGATTACACCGTATCGGGACATGGAGGTGTCTATCAGGTGTACGGAATGGGTAGGTTGAGCCGTATATATGCATCAATATCGGGATTTGTCTATTCGTGTGACGGATATGTACTCTGGGCCCACTCCGTGATAGTATTACATTTACAAAGCACTAGTAGGGAAATGGCAGCACGCACTTGCCAGTGAACGCGGCTGCTCTCTGTAGGAGTGCGCAGAAAAGGAACACGCGACTAGTAGTGCAGTAGTGAGTCCCACCTGCGCCTGGGTATAGAACTTATCCAGCGTGCGACACAGCCTTCATGCGACTGGTACGAACTTATCAGTCGCATGCCCCGTGGGCTGCATGCTGCCACTAGTTCATGACTAAGTGGAGCGACAAATAGTGGCAGCCTACCCCCGTTCAGCCTGCTACTGTTATATTGACTGAAACAAAATTCCCACATGCACATTTCAGTTCCCCTGGCCATCAATTCACGAATCCGCCGCGCCCTGCCAATCTCTTTGGACGACCGCGCGCGCCGCGCCTTTGACCCCCGCCGCTCCGCGCCTCACCGCCGCCGACCGCGCCGCGCCTCCTTGCCGGTATGCACTGCATGCCCTTCACCTGTTCGATGAAATGCTCATATGAGTTGCCGATTACATTGTATATGTTTGAATGGCTGCGGTGATTACGATACATAGATATGCTTGATGTTTTACAGGAATATGAGTTGCTGATGTTTTGTCGGAATGTTGATTAATTACCGTTTCGACAAATTTCTAGCACTCTGTATGACCATTTTTAGCAAATGTCATGCAAGAAATTTTCGTGATTTTCTTTTTTGAATACTAATAATTTTTTATTTTGATTGGTGATGGCGTGTAAGACACATGTCCGTTGGGAACCCCAAGAGGAAGGTGTGATGCGTACAGCAGCAAGTTTTCCCTCAGTAAGAAACCAAGGTTATCGAACCAGTAGGAGTCAAGGAGCACGTGAAGGTTGTTGGTGACGGAGTGTAGTGCGGCACAACACCAGGGATTCCGGCGCCAACGTGGAACCTGCACAACACAATCAAAGTAATTTTCCCCAACGTAACAGTGAGGTTGTCAATCTCACCGGCTTGCTGTAAACAAAGGATTAGATGTATAGTGTGGATGATGATGTTTGTTTGTGAAGAACGGTAAAGAACAAGTATTGCAGTAGATTGTATTTCAGATGTAAAGAATGGACCGGGATCCACAGTTCACTAGTGGTGTCTCTCCGATAAGATAAATAGCATGTTGGGTGAACAAATTACAGTTGGGCAATTAACAAATAAAGAAGACATAACAATGCACATACATATATCATGATGAGTACTATGAGATTTAATCAGGGCATTACGACAAAGTACATAGACCGCTATCCATCATGCATCTATGCCTAAAAAGTCCACCTTCAGGTTATCATCCGAACTCCTTCCAGTATTAAGTTGCAAACAACAGACAATTGCATTAAGTATGGTGCGTAATGTAATCAACACAAATATCCTTAGACAAAGCATCGATGTTTTATCCCTAGTGGCAACAGAGCACATCCACAACCTTAGAACTTTCTGTCACTGTCTCAGATTCAATGGAGGCATGAACCCACTATCGAGCATAAATACTCCCTCTTGGAGTTACAAGTATCAACTTGGCCAGAGCCTCTACTAGCAACGGAGAGCATGCAAGAACATAAACAACATATATGATAGATTGATAATCAACTTGACATAGTATTCCATATTCATCGGATCCCAACAAACACAACATGTAGCATTACAAATAGATGATCTTGATCATGATAGGCAGCTCACAAGATCTAACATGATAGCACAATGAGGAAAAGACAACCATCTAGCTACTGCTATGGACCCATAGTCCAGGGGTGAACTACTCACACATCGATCCGGAGGCGATCATGGTGATGAAGAGACCTCCGGGAGATGATTCCCCTCTCCGGCAGGGTGCCGGAGGCGATCTCTTGAATCCCCCGGATGGGATTGGCGTCGGTGGCGTCTCTGGAAGGTTTTCCGTTTCGTGGCTCTCGGTACTGGGGTTTTCGCGACGAAGGCTTTAAGTAGGCGGAAGGGCAAAGTCGGGGGCGTCACGAGGGGCCCACACACTAGGGCGGCGCGGGCCCCCTTGGCCGCGCGGCCCTAGTGTGGCGGCGCCTCGTCGCCCCACTTCGTAATCATTTCGGTCTTCTGGAAGGTTCGTGGAAAAATAAGACCCTGGACGTTGATTTCGTCCAATTCCGAGAATATTTCCTTTGTAGGATTTCTGAAACCAAAAACAGCAGAAAACAAGCAATCGGCTCTTCGGCATCTCGTCAATAGGTTAGTGCCGGAAAATGCATAATAATGACATATAATGTGCATAAAACATGTGAGTATCATCATAAAAGTAGCATGGAACATAAGAAATTATAGATACGTTTGAGACGTATCAATTGGTTAGCCATGTCAATTTGCGGAAACTCAATGATGTTGTCGCTGGGTCCTCTTCAAGCGGTTTGCGTGGAGCCAAAGAAGAAAATGCAGACACAGTCTACACCCTCCGAGAATAACTTAATGTAGTTAAACAAGAATTGGCGACCCTGAAAGCAAACGTAGCCACCATTGTCGAAAACCAAGTGAAAAATAGGTTCAACGAAACCCTTCCTATCTTGATCCAGTCGATCGAAGATTGGATTGCCGGAGGTCAACAAGGGCCACATCCGAAGTACCAAGGGTCTACCGAAGCTTCTGGTTCTGTCGAGCTTGCAACACATGTGGCGTCAGATCCCGCCCTGCCCGCATCAGATGTGGCATCAGATCCTGCCGAGCCTTCTTTCAAAAAAAAGGGACGAAAAAGACCTAAGAAAAGGATTATGTCTCTTGTCAAAAAAACCGGGTTGTGGACAGTTTCTACCCGAAAGACCGGCAATATCTTGTGGCCGGTGAACCTATGTTATCGTGGGAGAAGTACCTAACGGTACTTGGTGATATGAAGAGTTTGCATTACCTCATTCTGAAAGAGGAAAGGCGTCTTATTTGTATGGAATCTCTAGCATACCCGTTTTTTATCGTCAATGTTCCTAAGGGCTTGGACTTTGCCGATAAACACCTCACTGATGTGTTTTTCCCGAGGTTTCAAGACATATTCTCCATGTTTCACATGCATAGACTCCACCGAAACTTTTTTCGCCTATTTACGCTTACTGAGGCCTACCAGGTCGCAGAAGAGCAAGAGTTATCCCCGAGCTTGGCGATAGCGGACCCCTACTACCTGTATGAGAGCTAGTTGGTAAACTATGAGAATAGACTCAATGCGATGTAATACATCAGAAATCTCTTCTTGGTGAATGAGGATAAAGAAATGTTGGTCCTTCCATATTTTCCTGAGTAAGTAACTTGCTAGCGCTACAAGATGCTTTCGTATATATTTCTTTCATTATGTTCGAGTTTAGAATATAATGGTCTATTTGAATTGTGTTGCACCGAGACCGATATTGCACCCTGTTGACGTCAGAAACCCCCTGGCGTGCAGAGACGGTCAGCACAGTAGAGCCGGGAACAACTAGGGCTGCGACTGGCCCCAGTCCCTCAGAGCGACGGCCAGCAAAGCCTCCTGGTCGCACGTCCGATGTTTATCACAAGGGCGTGCCACCTGACCTATACCTGGTCAGGAAGGTGTGGATGATGCCTCGCTTAGTTTCCTCGCAGGGCACACACGTAAACGTTAAATACGAGCCTCGATCGGCTCTCGTGTTATCCTGTAAATCGGCTCAAAGAGCCGATCCACCCATGATTCAGACGGGGTGTCCGAATATATGGTGGTCCTGCTTGATCAAGATAAAGCTGATGAGATCTACAACGATTTAGGGTTTTCACCGCATAATCGGATCGTCCTACTCACGATTGGGCCTCGCGCTCGCGCACGGTGACCGTAAGCCGATCCTAGAGAGGGCCTAAAAACCAACACGAGGTTGATCATCGGAACGTCCTTTCTAGGGCTAGCAAACGCCACCCTACACGCCGCTGGATCCTCCAACCCTTTGTAAGGCCTAACTATTGCGGATGTTAAACTAATCCTTGGTGAAACAAGGAGCAACCGTAACGGATCAGATCTACTAAACTATGATCAAGCGGGGTGCCGCCCCTACACCTAAGATAGGTGTAAGGGCGGCTAGACATGCAAGGGTTGCACTACGAAAGCATGTAATTCGAAGAACAATGCTAACCCTAACATGTCTAAGATAACTACGTTGCTCGCCATCAAAAAGGCTTCAGTACGAGCAACGCATGAACAACGTGGGTAGGCTTGTGCTGCCTAGATCGCAAGATGCGATCTAGGCAGCATGGTGCTTACCGGTAGAAACCCTCGAGACGAAGGAGTTGGCGATGCGCCGAGATTTGTTTGTGGTTGAATGTTGGTTGTTGTTTATTCCATAAACCCTAGGTACATATTTATAGTCCAGGGGACTTTCTAATGTGGGTGTGCACTAAACCGTGCACGGGTAAAACTCTAACTTCTAATCTAAGGTGCGATCTACTATGTTACAGATACACGGGCAGTTTAGCCCAACTTGGTATAAAAGGCCGATTCACGTATTCCTTCTATGTATATTTTTCAAATCCATCTTGGTCGCGGCCCACCTCTGACTTGGTCAAATTCTGGTGATAACACATGCCCCCCTGGTTTTGGTAATGATAATTTCAAAACCACTCTGTTTTTTCCTCTGAGGGGTCATGTCGTGGCAGAGCAGAACCGTCGCAGTATTTCCATCATGACAACTTGCCTTCCCAACTTCTCTGCACTATTTTGACAGTTTTTTGGCACCACTTCCTTGAAAACCGTTCGGACATTAAATCTCCACTTCCTCTATCTAACCGTACCGAACAGTTCTTCTCTTCATTCTCTTCGTATTAGCACTTCCAAAAAACCCTTCTCTGCCACCATGTCTTCCTCTTCCTCCACCTCATCGAAACTTTCCCTTGGGTCCTCTTCGTCTCGCGCGCCGACGCCGGAGCCGAACCCGGCGGAGGTTCACGCAGACAACATCCGCCGCGCCATCGAGGCCGGGGAGGAGTCTAGCCATGACTTCTCCCTCTGGTCGGAGGACGACAAGTCCCTGACCGACGGGGAAAGCGACCTCCGCTTCCTCGTCGACGGGAAAGCGGAGGAGGAGAGCGACGACGATCGCTTCTCCTGTGACTTCACCTCTCCCAAGGAGGAGGAGGAGGAAGAAGAGGAGGAGGAGGAGGACGGCACCTCCTCTGACGAGCCTCCGGCCAAGCGGTTCCGCCCTTGGCCGGGGAACCTCAGCGACTTCGACAGTGACGACGACGCTGACGAAGAGGACGAGGACAATGAGGGCCCGGTCGGCGGCCATTGGAGCGACGACGAGCCCGCCGGGAGCAGCGCCGACATCGGCGACGATGAGGGCAGTGACGGCCCGTAGATAGGACATCTAGTATAGGATCAGTAGTAGTAGGCGGGGCAATGTATCCCCTTTTGAGAGCAATCAGCTCTTCTATGTAAGAAATCTAGTTTATCAATGAAGAAATTCCCCATTTGATTTTGCCGATTTCCTTGATGTCAATTTAGCCGATTTCCCTTCGTACTGATTCCGCCGATCGCCGTTTAGCCAATGCTTAATAAGCCGATGACAACGCATCGGTCTATCAGGACCCATTCTTCGCCCCTTTGACATCGGAGTGACCGTGAATTTGATCAATGCCCGAAAGCTGAGGTTAATATGTCAATCCTTCACGATCTATCTTTCGCCTTTTCCAACCGATGACTTTGAGCTCTAGCGGTCAACCAGGCAAATCAACGTCCTTACGAAAGCCCCAGAACCACTGCAAAAAACGCAGTCAGCTGCCCCCCGAGCCTCTACCGAGGCGAGCATAGCAGTGGGTTAACCAGGCGTGTCGCCATTGGTTTCCAAGTCATGACGCAGAGCTAGCCGATTTCAACAAAAATCGGCTCTCTAGAGCAGAGAACCTTCAGAGTGAGCTGCCCCCCGGGCTTCTTTGGTTCAATTCTTGTGCCTTGCTGACCAGATCGGCTCATCATCCATGGCAGGCTGAAGCAACTTCCGGCGAGGATGTCCTTGTATCTCTGATGCCCTCCAAACTCTGGGCGTAACACCCCCTGGAAGTGACAGCTACCAAGCCACCACCTTGGTCAAAACGTTACAGCCGATTTCTTCGTCATCGGATGTTCTCTTGGTCTTAGAAGAGATATGCTCCCCTTGTTAGGCTCACCCTTACCCTGACTCGCACATTTACGCTGCTCTTGTCGTTGGTCAGGGTCATGATCCTCAATCCTGCAGCCCTGGTTCTAGAAGATGTCACGTTTCTCGCTGCTAGCACCGCTGATCTTGATCCACTCCCTGCTCCATTGATTCTTAAGTCGACGTCTGCGCATCGGCTGTGCTCAAAAATTTTCGAATTTTTGGATTTTTACGGCCGATTTATGCATCGGCCCCCATACTTTGATACCCATCGACAAAGGATGAGACGCTTCCATTGCATATCCTCGTGTTTTATCCACCTGGGTGCCCCCCCGAGCCGATTCTGTCAAGAGAATTGATGGTATCGGCTCTGTCGGATTGCGGTTGAACCCGTGCAGTAATGGATGGTGAGGATAATTTTGGCCGATTGCTGGAATCGGCCTCCACATTGCTTGCTCGGTGAAGGTTTTGTAATGTCCCTTCATAAATCTTTTGGGGCCGATCACAAGGATCAGCCTCGCCGCGTTTGCTCATTGGCGTACTCTTGCTACTCGTTCAGGCCGGTAGATAAAACCAGCCCAATCTCTGACTTTACCGTATTGGTGCGCTTGCCGTCATCCACCTTGAGTGCATCGGGCAAACGTGGAGCACTAAGCTTCGTCGGAAGAACGAGCACCATGTTTGTGCCAGCCGATGTTTCATCATCGGCTTTCCTTTGCTTGGGGCGCCACTCTTTTCTTTGTGGACGACCCTCTTCATCCAGGGTTCGCTAAACTTTCGCAGCCAGATCAGGCCTTGCCTTCCTCAATGTATGCAAGTATAACCTCTCGGCTTCCTCCAGGCCGCGCAATCGCTGAACCCTGCGTTTTTGGGAACGGCTGAGTCCGTCAGGGCACCACCTTGGCCGGTGGTACCTGTCTTCTTCTTCTTCTTGTCCCTCGTTTTCTGAATCCTCGAGATCTTCCCATCGAGGGGACTCAGTGCGTTTGCTTTGTGGTGGGAGAGGCCCTAAGCGCTCGAACACGGACACATTGGCTGCCTCCTTCTTCTTCCGGTTGCATTTCGGGCAATTGCCGATTGTTGGCAATCGGCTCATTCCTCGAATCCCAGCAGTGTCCGAAGAAGGGACAATCCCGTGCTCGTCCTCGTCGTCCCGCTCCCTTGCCTTTTCGTTGGCACAACGTTCGTGCTCCTCCTCATCGCGATTATGCCGATGATGTCTTCTGGCTTCCCTAGCCAGACGATCTCTTTCATCATCATTGCTGGACCGTCGGCGTTGGTCATACTGACTCACATACTTGTTGAGGAGGTGATCAGAGAGAGGTCGCTGATATCTTATGTTCTTCACTTCTCCCTCTGTCACGTAGCGCTTGCCATCTTGGCGGAGCCGATCGCACGGAGCGGCTTCCTCTGTATCTTTGCTATGAGAGGAGCTTCCCTCATCTCCATCCTTGCCAGGGCGGTACCCAAGTTCTACCATATGGATGTTGAACAGGTGTCCTGGCTGCGGCCTCCCAGGGTACATATTCTCCGCCATGCCGACGGTGCATGCCGGTGATTTCGGCACCTCCGATGCCGTCAATGCGCCTGGCATCGGTAGACAGGTCCTTTTAAAGGAGCCGATGAGTTCGGCTTCGAGGGCTGCCTTGATCTCGTCATGTTTCTTCTTGAGTTCATCAGGCAGATCCTCGTACTTGACCGGAGTGCTTCCCGCCATCTCGGATGTAGATGGCGATGTGGTGGATGTGGAAGGTAGTCCCACCGGGCGTGCCAGAATGTGTTGACGTCAGAAACCCCCTGGCGGGCAGAGACGGTCAGCACGGTAGAGCCGGGAACAACTAGGGCTGCGGCTGGCCCCAGTCCCTCAGAGCGACGGCCCGCAAAGCCTCCTGGTCGCACGTCCGATGTTTATCACAAGGGCGTGCCACCTGACCTATACCTGGTCAGGAAGGTGTGGATGATGCCTCGCTTAGTTTCCTGCAGGGCACACACGTAAACGTTAAATACGAGCCTCGATCGGCTCTCAGGTTATCCTGTGAATTGGCTCAAAGAGCCGATCCACCCATGATTCAGACGGGGTGTCCGAATATATGGTGGTCCTGCTTGATCAAGATAAAGCTGATGAGATCTACGACGATTTAGGGTTTTCACCGCATAATCGGATCGTCCTACTCACGATTGGGCCTCGCGCTCGCGCACGGTGACCGTAAGCCGATCCTAGAGAGGGCCTAAAAACCAACACGAGGTTGATCATCGGAACGTCCTTTCTAGGGCTAGCAAACGCCACCCTACACGCCGCTGGATCCTCCAACCCTTTGTAAGGCCTAACTATTGCGGATGTTAAACTAATCCTTGGTGAAACAAGGAGCAACCGTAACGGATCAGATCTACTAAACTATGATCAAGCGGGGTGCCGCCCCTACACCTAAGATAGGTGTAAGGGCGGCTATACATGCAAGGGTTGCACTACGAAAGCATGTAATTCGAAGAACAATGCTAACCCTAACATGTCTAAGATAACTACGTTGCTCGCCATCAAAAGGCTTCAGTACGAGCAACGCATGAACAACGTGGGTAGGCTTGTGCTGCCTAGATCGCAAGATGCGATCTAGGCAGCATGGTGCTTACCGGTAGAAACCCTCGAGACGAAGGAGTTGGCGATGCGCCGAGATTTGTTTGTGGTTGAACCTTGGTTGTTGTTTATTCCATAAACCCTAGGTACATATTTATAGTCCAGGGGACTTTCTAATGTGGGTGTGCACTAAACCGTGCACGGGTAAAACTCTAACTTCTAATCTAAGATGCGATCTACTATGTTACAGATACACGGGCAGTTTAGCCCAACTTGGTATAAAAGGCCGATTCACGTATTTCTTCTATGTATATTTTTCAAATCCATCTTGGTCGCGGCCCACCTCTGACTTGGTCAAATTCTGGTGATAACACACCCTCATTGTTTCGTGGATCCAACACTCACACGCCGTATATTTTTGACTCGGGGAGTGCAAAACGAAGAAACTAAACCAACATCAAGAACGTTCTGGGTGATGCTCTCAACTGCTACTACTTGAAGGGTAACGGCTTGAAAAGATAAGTAGTCATAAGAGGCAGGCGTGTATTCGACCACAAAATGGAGTTCTCCTGCGTGAAGCAACCAAAAGATAGCACGATGGAGGAATACTACACAATCCATCACATGCGTGAGTTTGTACGGGATCATCGGCTACTTGTGGAGTCATCTAGTTTTACAACATGGGTCAAGGACTTTGTGAATTGTAGCGAGGAAGAATTCAAATTCGAGTTGTATCGCATTCAACATAAACTTGGGCAACTCATTAGGAAGGATGTCTACAGTTAGGAAGGGTTGTTCTACTATGGGTATGTAAAAACCAAGTTAGTGGCAGATAGCAGAGATCTGTCATCTTCTTGGTGACCACCGGGACTTCATGACGTTTGATGGCCTCCACCTGTTCCCTCGTTAATTTGTATGATGAACTTGCTTAGGTTTAGTTTTGAATGATCTACAAGTCATGTGTTGTTAATATTGCACATTGTTTGCGCATTTGCCTTTATCTTGTTGGTTGACCTTTTGCCGTGTGTCGTTTATATTCAAATGCACATGTTGATGATTAAACTCTGGCACCGTCTAATGAAAGAGGGAGCCAATAAGACCTTGTTTATATGTCCATGCAAATTGCTTGCGCATTTAACTTGGTCTTATTGGTTAATCTATTCTATCGTGTGTCTTTTATATGAGGCTTATTTCTTGGTACTTGACTTCTTTTAAATGTTACTAGACCTTAAAGGCGCGCGTTGCCGCGCCCATTCATATTAAGAAAAGTTGTGAGATATGCGATAAAATTATCACATGTCAATTTGATGAACGGCTCAAGAAACACACAGTCAACACAATTTATCCTTCACAATCTAGGATATCACTCAGTCTCTCAAGTCTAATATCTGGGAAGGTAAAACCTCGTACTTGGCTACTCTGAGAGGCAAGCTCTTATGACCATATCATGAGAAACTGAAGACTCTGCCTAGCAGAACTAAAATGATCATTGCCGTTGAAACGAGATTAGCTCTTATGACCACATCTAACAGATCACATATATAACTCATAAATGAACAAAGAAGCCATTTCCCACTGCATACAAAGGAAATCGAACTAAAATGATCATTTCGTCTAGTATTCAGATAAGTTATAACGAACTGAATATTCCATACCAGTTTGTACAACAACTCACATATAAACCAAAAACAACCTGTGGTAATAATTACAAAAACTGTGCTGCAAGCAAAGAAATAATGATGTATTTCCATGGACATGCATATATGCCATGTCAACAGGGCCCATACTTGAATTTTGCAAATATACAATAACTCCTAGAAAAGTTTTCCTAAACAAGAAAGCTGTATGCTCACCCAAATATAGACAAACTCTATGTTATATCAGAATAGGTACCAAACAAAGTAAGAATAGGAGCGAGTGAAAGAGCATGAGTAACATATGTGTCATTTAACATTATCCAGGCTTTAAGTGCGGTTAACTAAATTAGATTTATATAAAAAAACTACTTATTATACGTCAAAAGAATTGTTTGATTACACAGGAAACATAGTCCTGATGCAACACTACGCACTTGAAAACTTAATTGTCTATGCCAGAATGATGGAATTACAGAAGGGAGTAAAAATCAGGAACTAGCATTTCCACTTTACTTTCGGTTGATTCAGATCTAACAGAAAGAATGATCAATAGATGACGCATGTTTATGTACATTGGTACTCCTTGCGAGCAGTTCAATGGTGAGTGATCGGAGCTTAGAGAAGAAAGCTATCTGCATAAGAAAGTGGCATGAGCATTTCAATAGCCCAAAATAGAAGAGCTAATCAAAGACTACAACATGTAACAGTGCACAGATAATTGAAAAATGAACAAAGAAGCCATTTCCAACTGCATACAGACGGAATAGAACAATCTTCATTTCAAAAACAAAGTACATATTATACTTTAATATGCTGAGAACACTACAAATGTACATTGTAGCTTCTCAATTCCACAAAGCATATAGCAATTATGTTGACAAGAAGTTTCATTTTTAACAGATCATGAGTACATATGATTTACTGCTCTCAATTATGTTGTGTCTCTGCGGAAAACACAGGGATTAACCTTTGCAATTGCAAATGGAGATATAGGATAGAACGGTAATGGGGACTAGCGAGTGATTACTTACTCGGGGAAGTAAGGAATGAGAATGCCACTCTTTTTAATGTTCGCCAACATGAAATCTTCGACCTGCTTGATGGCAATCGCCCGATCCCCAACGTTGCAGATGATGCTCTCCCGCATATAGAAAGGGCCCATTATCGCGATGCCCGGTGTCCCCTCCTTAACGATCTGGGAAGACAGGCTAAGAGCAACTAGCCGAACCAAAGTAAAGTGGAGCATTCTCATGCGAAAGACGTCGAAGATGTCATTGAAACTGATGAAGCACAAGTCCGCGGGGTACTTTTCGACAAAGTTCATGCCAGTTGGCACCCTCGCCACGAACAAAGGATAACCAGGTTGTTTTGCATTGAGAAGCTGCTTCTCCCCATACTGGATAGAGCTATGCAAGCTCCTCATATCCGGGGTGAGTATCTTGAGGACATGCTCCGTCAGCATCGGTTCACCAATCCAATGCTCAGGCCTCCAATTGTTTGGCAACTTGTCAAGGTGTCGGACCGTGTCCTTGGATTTGGCCGCCTCCTTGGCTTTGGCGTCCTTCTTTGCTGGCCTCTTCCGCTTCTTGGGATGTACTACTGGACCATCCATCGCCGTATTGGCCGTAGCACGGAGTGTGTTTGGGCTCAGCATGTTTTTGGCGGCGGCGGTGGCGGCCTCCTCAGTCGTTTCCTCCTCAGCTGTTTCTTGAGAGTCGAACAACTTCTTGGAGCACAGATATTTCGTGGTCGCCCCGCTCGGATCCACCGGGGCAACTTGTGAAGACGTAGGAATTTCCCATTGGAAGTCTTCACGGTCTTACGCCTCGACATCTGGCGCCGCGGGCTGTTGCGGTGGGGCGCTGGCCTCTGGCGCCACTGGCTGTTGTGGTGGGGCGCTGACCACCGGCGCCGCTGGCTGTGGTGCCGCAATGTGCTTTCCTTTGCTTGCCGTCGACCCAGAGTAGGTGTTGATCCTAATTAGGGTCTTCGGCCATAGCAGTACCCAACCCTTTAGTGAGGCCAGATTCAATGGACTATCGTCATCGGCACCATACGGTTGATTAGGAGGAAACAAATCCTCACAGCCCGGTAACGCCCGATCCACTTCAACCCGGTAAACGTCATCCTCCATATCTCGTGTGTGCCACTTCTTATCTAGAGGGCGAAGGATGGACCCCCTCGCGACGTCTTTGAGTTCGTCGTTCACTTTCATCAGGAAGGTGCATGGCGTTGAGAGCGCCTGCGAGAACATGTGTACGGCGTTAGAGAGAGGGCAAGGATGACGAAACTAATATATTAACTTGATGTACAGTAGCTTAATTACCGTGTGGGCGTTGAGCTCGGCTAATGTCGACGGGCCGACACATGTGGCGGCTGGCGTGCAAGTGACGGAGGGGCTGCTACCCGGCATGGCCGGTGAATCCCTAGCACCTGCGACATTGCCGGCGGCCGGAGGAGTCTCCATTATAACATCAGCATTGCCGGCGGCCGGTGGCGCCATCGAGTTGCTGCCGTCGAAGCTAACCACTTGCGTTTGCGGGGGGAGGGGGGCTTGTTTGCCACCCTCATACCACGCGACGACAGCGTTGAAATCAGCTTGGACTGAAGCGGCGACTTCAGCTGTGATATCAGGTACGAGTGAAGCTTTGAGTTGTGGTACCAGTTGTGGTATCAAACCAGCCTGGACTTGGGCTAGGATTGAGTCCCTCATTTCCTCTGCCTCCCGCTGCTTCCTCTCATTGCGCGCATTTTTATCGTCCGCAGACGACAAGCCGTAGTGACCATGCTTGTAGCCTGTACCGGCGCCAGCCACACGACCTCTATGCGGCCTTCTCGTAGGTGAATGATCATTAACGATGTTTAGCGCCCGTACGAGAGGCTTGTCCCAGGCTACCCTTCCCATCGACGCCTGCGACGAGGAGCCTTCGTCACATTGAGAAAGTCTTTGTCTTTCTTCTTCCTGCGGAAGAAACGTGAATCATTTAGAAATGTTGCTACTATTATATGAACGATACTTGATCTAATTAAACCGGTAAATTGCTTACCAGTTTTTTCTCCAACGCCAGGACCTTCTTGTCGTTCGTTGATACGTCTCCAACTTACCTATAATTTCTGATGTTCCATGCTTGTTTTATGACAATACTTACATGTTTTGCTCGCACTTTATGATGTTTTTATGCATTTTCCGGAACTAACCTATTAACGAGATGCCGAAGGGCCAGTTGCTCGTTTTCTCGTTGTTTTTGGTTCCAGTAAAGGCTGTTCGGGCAATATTCTCGGAATTCGACGAAACGAAGACCCAACATCTTATTTTTCCCGGAACCTTCCGGAAAGTCGAGGGGGACCAGAGGGGTGCCCTGGGGGCCCCACACGTGTGGGCCGCGCGGGCTCCACCCTGGCCGCGCCGGCCTAGTGTGAGGAGGCCCCGTGGCCCCTCCGACTCCGCCTCTTCGCCTATATAAGCCCTTTCGACCTAAAAACGCGATACCAATTGACGAAACTCCAGAAAGACTCCAGGGGCGCCGCCACCATCGCGAAACTCCGTTTCGGGGGACAGAAGTCTCTGTTCCGGCACCCTGCCGGGACGGGGAAGTGCCCCCGGAAGCCATCTCCATCAACGCCATCGCCTCCATCATGCTCCGTGAGTAGTTCCCCCATGGACTACGGGTTCTAGCTGTAGATAGTTGGTATTCTCTCCCCCATGTACTTCAATACAATGATCTCATGAGCTGCCTTACATGATTGAGATTCATCTGATGTAATCAGTGTTGTGTTTATCGGGATCCGATGGATTGTTACATTATGATTAGTCTATCTATAAAGTTGTGAAGTTATTGTTGCTGCAATCTTGTTATGCTTAATGCTTGTCACTAGGGCCCGAGTGGCATGATCTTAGATTTAAGCTCTATACTTATTGCTTAGATTGTATCTACAAGTTGTATGCACATGTCTATGTCCGGAACCAAAGGCCCCAAAGTGACAGAAATTGGGACAACTGGAGGGGAAGGCTTAGATATGAGGATCACATGTTTTCACGGAGTGTTAATGCTTTGCTCCGGTGCTCTATTAAAAGGAGTACCTTAATTTCCAGTAGATTCCCTAGAGGCCCGGCTGCCACCGGCCGGTAGGACAAAAGATGTTGTACAAGTTTCTCATTGCGAGCACGTATGACTATATATGGAAAACATGCCTACATGATTAATGATCTTGATGTTCTGTCTTAATGCTATTTCAATCCTATCAATTGCCCAACTCGTAATTTTTTCACCCAACACTTGTTATTGGAGAGTTACCACTAGTGTAGATAGTCAGGAACCCCGGTCCATCTTTCATCTTCATATACTCGTTCTACATGTCATTGGAAGTAGTATCAACTATTTTCTCGGTGCCATTGCCTCCGTGTTACTATTACTTCGCCGTGTTACCGTTATTATCGCTCTCATATCACCGCTACTTTCACATCACCCCTGTTACTAGTGCTTTTCCAGTGTGCAGCTGAATTGACAACTCAGTTGTTAAGGCTTATAAGTATTCTTTACCTCCCCTTGTGTCGAATCAATAAATTTGGGTTTTACTTCCCGCGAAGACTGTTGCGATCCCCTATACTTGTGGGTTATCAAGACTATTTTCTAGCGCCTGAAGCGTGCAGTCGACACGTCCGTTGGGAACCCCAAGAGGAAGGTGTGATGCGTATAGTAGCAAGTTTTCCCTCAGAAAGAAACCAAGGTTAATTTATCGAACCAGGAGGAGCCAAGAAGCACGTTGAAGGTTGATGGCGGCGGAGTGTAGTGCGGCGCAACACCAGGGATTTCGGCGCCAACGTGGAACCTGCAAAACACAATCACAGAACTTTGCCCCAACGTAACAGTGAGGTTGTCAATCTCACCGGCTTGCTATAACAAAGGATTAGATGTATAGTGTGGATGATGATGATTGTTTGCGAAGAACAGTAAAGAATAATTGCAGTAGATTGTATTTCAAATGTAAAGAATAGGACCGGGGTCCACAGTTCACTAGTGGTGTCTCTCCCATAAGATAGCAGATGTGGGGTGAACAAATTACAGTTGGGCAATTGACAAATAAAGAAGGCATAACAATGCACGTGCATATATCATGATGAGTACTATGAGATTTAATCAGGGCATTACGACAAAGTACATAGACCGCTATCCAGAGATGCATCTATGCCTAAAAAGTCCACTTTCAGAGTTATCATCCGAACCCCTTCCAGTATTAAGTTGTAAACAACAGACAATTGCATTAAGTATGGTGCGTAATGTAATCAACACAAATATCCTTTGACAAAGCATCGATGTTTTATCCCTAGTGGCAACAACACATCCACAACCTTAGAACTTTCTGTCACTGTCCCAGATTTAATGGAGGCATGAACCCACTATCGAGCATAAATACTCCCTGTTGGAGTCACAAGTATCAACTTGGCCAGAGCCTCTACTAGCAACGGAGAGCATCACTACAAGAAAAGTTCCCATGGCCGACGAAGTTGAAGTCGCGCCGTGGTTGCTGGTGTACCATGGCCGACGATTTTTGGTCCCTCCGTGGTGCATGTCAAAACTTTTTTTTTCTCGTTTTTGAGGCCACCTAGCCCGACGAAAGCGGCCAAAACGTCGCATATGGTGGCCCGGGATGTGGTGCATCTCGAAATCTCGGGTTCGCCGACCGAGTCAACACAAATCCGCACCGCCGAGGGATGTAGGGCCCAGATGGCAGCCTCTCTGGCATTGTTTTTTTTCTCGATCGTGCCATCTCGTTCAACGTTCTCCGATCGAGCCGTTTACGATGCAGGATCATGGGTCCCGCATGTCATCCTCTATGAACCAAAATTCTTTCTATTCTTGGATTTTTTTTGACCCCCTGATTTCTGGCTACTTTCTTTTTCTTTTGATCCCTTGCCGCCTTGGAAACGTTGAGACCGCTGCAGCTAAATGGGATCCGCATGTCATCCTCTATGAGCAATCAACTTTCTTTTCTTGGAGTTTTTTTTGGCACCTCATATTTGGTCACTTGCCTTTTTTTCGATCCCCCGCCGCCTCTCAAACGGTGATACCGCTCATCGCTAAATGGGACCCGCATGTCATCCTCTATGTACTATAAAACTTTCTTTTCTTGGATTTTTTTGGCACCTCATATTTGGTCACTTGCCTTTTTCTTTCGATCCCCTTCCGCCTCTCAAACGGTGATACCGCTGCTGCTAACTGGGACCCGCATGTCATCCTCTATGTACTATAGAACTTTCTTTTCTTGAATTATTTTTGGCACCTCATATTTGGTCACTTACCTTTTTCTTTCGATCCCCTGCAGCCTCTCAAACGGTGATACCGCTGCTGCTAAATGGGACCCGCATGTCATCCTCTATGTACTATAAAACATTCTTTTCTTGAATTATTTTTGGCTCCTCATATTTTTTCACTTGCCTTTTTCTTTCGATCCCCTGCCGCCTCTCAAATGGTGATACCACTGCTGCTAAATGGGACCCGCATGTCATCCTCTATGTACTATAAAACTTTCTTTTCTTGAATTATTTTTGGCTCCTCATATTTGGTCACTTGCCTTTTTCTTTCGATCTCGATGCCACGTTTGAAACGTTGAGGAACCCGTGAGCTCATGGGACCCGCATGTCATCCTCTATGTACTATAAAAGTTCATTTTCTTGGTTTTTTTTCACCCTCTCGATTTTTGGCAATTTCTTTTTTCTTTTGATCCCCTGCCGCCTCTCAAACGGTGATACCGCTGCCGCTAAATGGGACCCGCATGTCATCCTCTATGTACTATAAAACTTTCTTTTCTTGAATTATTTTTGGCTCCTCATATTTGGTCACTTGCCTTTTTCTTTCGATCTCATGCCACGTTTGAAACGTTCGAGGAACTCCGCTGGCTCATGGGACCCGCAAGTCATCCTCTATGTGCTATAAAAGTTTATTTTCTTTAATTTTTTTCACCCTCTCGATTTTTGGCTATTTCCTTTTTCTTTGATCCCTCGCCGCCTTGGAAACGTTGGGTAAGCCGCCGACTCATGGGACCCGCATGTCATCCTCTATGTACAATCAACTTTCTTTTTCTTTTGATCTCAAGCCGCATTTGAAACGTTGAGACCACCGCCGCTAAATGGGACCCGCATGTCATCCTCTACGTACAATAAAGTTTCTTTTCTTGGATTATCTTTGGCTCCCGATATTTTGTCACTTGCCTTTTTCTTTCGATCTCATGCCGCCTTTGAAACGTTGAGTAAGCTCGCCGGCTCATGGGTCCCGCATGTCATCCTCGACGAACAATAAAAGTTTCCTTTCTTGGAGTTATTTTTTACCCCTAATTTCTGGCTATTTGCCTTTTTCTTTTGATCTCCTCGCCCTCTCGAAACGATGAGGACGTCGTTGGCAGTGTCGGTCCCACATGTCATCCTCTATGAACAATAAAAGTTTCCTTTGATGGATTTATTTTGAACCCCTAATTAATTTCTGGATATTTCCCCGCCGCCTTGGAATCGTTGAGGATGCCGCCGCCTCATGGGTCCCGCATCTCATCCTCTCGTAACGGTAAATGTTTATTTTCTTGGATTTTGTTGACCAAACGATTTTTGGCTTATTTTTTCTTTCGATCACTCGCAGCCTTTAAAACGTTGAGGACGCCGCTGGCTCACGGGTCCCACATGTCAACCTCTATGAACAATAAACGCCGAGGATGCCGCTGCCTCATGGGTCCCGCCTGTCATCCTCTCGTAACGAAAATGTTTCTTTTCTTGGATTTTTTACCAACAAATTTTTGGTTTATTTTTTCTTTCCATCCCCCGCAGCCTTTAAAACGTTGACGACGCTCGTTGGCTCATGGGTCCCCGATGTCAGCCTCCCCGTACAAGAAACATATGATATCTTGATTATTTTGCGTACAATAAACAATGTATTGCGCTCTGAGCTATTTCAAACGGATAATTAAATCTTTATTTTTACATAAACAAACTTATATGTTGAATCTCCTTGTTTTTTTGTCTTTGCGAAGCATAGGACTTTCCTGTTTTTTTAGAAAATTCGAACTTTCCTGTTTTGGAGTGGGCTGAAATTGTACGAGTCAAAAGGCCAAGCAGGATAGTTCGAAGGCCCAGATGTCCAGATGCAGCCCAATTGAAATCTTTCTTCTTGGATTTTTTTCACCCCCTGATTTCTGGCTACTTCATTTTTCTTTTGGTCCTGTGCCGCCTCGGAAATGTTGAGACCGCTGCTGCAAAATCGGACCCGCATGTCATCCTCTATGTACAATAAAATTTCGTTTCTTGGATTATTTTTGGCTCCTGATATTTGGTCACTTGCCTTTTTCTTTCGATCCCGCGCAGCCTCTCAAACGGTGAGACCGCTGCTGCTAAATGGGACCCGCATGTCATCCTCTATGTACAATCAAGTTTCTTTTTTTTGAATTATTTTTGCCTCCTGATATTTGGGCACTTGCCTTTTTCTTTGGATCTCATGCCACGTTTGAAACGTTGAGGAACCTGCTGGCTCATGGGACCCGCATGTCATCCTCTATGTACTATAAAACTTTCTTTTCTTGAATTATTTTTGGCTCCTCATATTTGGTCACTTGCCTTTTTCTTTCGATCTCATGCCACGTTTGAAACGTTGAGGAACCCGCAGCTCATGGGACCCGCATGTCATCCTCTATGTCCATCAACTTTATTTTCTTGGATTTTTTTACCCCCTAATTTCTCGGCTACTTTCTTTTTCTTTTGATCTCAAGCCGCATTTGAAACGTTGGGACCGCTGCTGCAAAATGGGACCCGCATGTCATCCTCTATGTAAATAAAGTTTCTTTTCTTGGGTTATCTTTGGCTCCTGATATTCTGTCACTTGCCTTTTTTTTTCGATCTCATGCCGCCTTTGAAACTTTAAGTAAGCTGCTGGCTCATGGGTCCCGCATGTCATCCTCTACGAACAATAAAAGTTTCCTTTCTTGGAGTTATTTTTTACCCCTAATTTCTGGCTACTTGCCTTTTTCTTTTGATCTCCTGCCCCCTTTGAAAAGATGAGAACGCTGTTGGCAGGTTGGTCCCACATGTCATCCTCTATGAACAATAAAACTTTCCTTTGATGGATTTATTTTGAACCCCTAATTAATTTCTGGATATTTCCTTTTTTTCTTAT
>NC_061508.1:301281433-301295903 GCF_022539505.1 Lolium rigidum
GAAGGTTTTTCCTTCCTCTTCTCTCTCTACTACCACAACAACACTCACGACCCGGTTGGTTGCTGCTATGTATAACAACATCGGTTCTCTTTCCAACGGCGAAGCCAATATTGGCGCGGTAGCTAACATCGTTTTCAGCTCCTTGAACGCTGCGTCCGCCTGAGGGGTCTAGACGAATTTATCGGATTTTCTCATTAGAGCATATAGCGGCAAGGCCTTTTCTCCTAACCTGCTTATGAACCGGCTTAGCGATGCTAAGCTTCCGGTGAACTTTTGTATGTCCTTCAGATCCTGCGGTACCGTCATTCTCTCGATTGCCCGGATCTTTACCGGATTGACCTCAATGCCTCGGCTTGAGACGAGGAAACCCAGCAGCTTGCCGGCAGGGACACCGAAAGTACACTTTGCCGGATTGAGTTTCATCCGGAACCTTCTTAGGTTATCGAATGTTTGCCGGATATCATCAATTAGGGTATCTTTTACCTTAGTTTTTATCACGATGTCATCCACATACACCTGCACATTCTTTCCGATTTGATCAAACACGCATTTTTGCATACAGCGCTGGTACGTTGCACCAGCGTTGCGCAAACCGAAAGGCATAGTGATATAGCGATAGCCCCGTGCGGGGTAATGAACGCGAGTTTTTATTTGATCTTCCTTTTTCAAGGGGATTTGGTGGAAACCGGAGTACGCATCCAGGAAAGACAACACCTCACACCCAGCGGTGGAATCAATCACTTGATCGATCCGCGGTAAAGGAAAAGGGTCTCTTGGGCAAGCCTTGTTGAGGTTGGTGTAGTCGATGCACATGCGCCACACCTTCGGAGCCTTTGCCTCCAGGTTCTCGTCCTTCTTCTTTTCGACCATCACCGGATTGGCCAGCCACTCCGTATGCGTGACTTCCACAATGAAACCGGCAACCAGCATCTTCGTCACCTCTTCTCCGATAATCTTCCTCCTATCTTCGAGCGAACTGGCGCAATGGTTGTCGCACCCGGCTTGGCATCTTTCCGAACGTTTAGAGAGTGCTCGGCCAGCTCCCTCGGAACACCTACCAAGTCATAAGTAGACCAGGCAAAGATATTCCGATTCTCACGGAGGGAAGGCGACGAGCGCGCTTTCCTACGCCTCACTGAGACCGGCACCGATACGGACGGTACGCTCAGGGAAAGCCGGGTCCAGCACGATGTCCTTTGTTTCCTTTGTCGGTTTGAACGCTGGAGCGCTCAGATTTGCACTCATTGCCGCCAAACTCAACTGTGAGGACTGAGCTAGCGCAACTGCGGTTTGCATTCTTCTTTTTTCCTCCGCGATCACCAGCGATTCCGCTAAGTTTGACCCGGCAGATGCTGTTTCCAGTGAGATTTTGTAGTTTCCCACCACAGTCAGAGGTCCATGAGGTGCCGGCATCTTCATCTTGAGATACGCCGTGTGGGTCGAGGCCATGAAGGCCGCCAGTGCCGGTCTCCCTAGCAGTGCATGGTACGGACTATCTAAGTCCACCACCTCAAACTCAAGGTTTTCAACCCGGCAATTGTCACGTCCTCCAAACGACACATCCACCCGGACTTTTCCAACCGGTGCGCAGGACAAACCCGGAACGATTCCATGGAACGTCGTGTGCGTTGGCTGAAGCATGTTTTCGGTTATGCCCGATGTATGCATGGTGTGCTTGTACATTATGTTTATGCTGCTCCCATTGTCTATCAGCACCTTGCTGAACTTGACGCGAGTCGTGGGCCCTTTCATGATTGGGTCCACCACGAGAGCGTAGCCACCCGGGTTCGGCATGATTTTAGGATGATCCCGGTATGACCATGAGAGTTCCTGCTCTGACCATGGCATGTATTTTGGCACTCCCGGCATCACTGCGTTCACCTCCATGGATCGACGGCGCAGGCTTTGCTTGTCTGTCGGCTCGGTTACGAACACGACACAGCACACATCAGGGTCCTTATAAACGTTCCGGCCCAAGGGTGTCGGTGGAGGTGGTTGGCCGTAGCCTTCTCCCACCTGATTGACTTGCTGATATTGCTGCCTGTTTTGCTGAGGGTGTACCGGTAAGGCGTTTGCCCCGGTAAGCGGTGGTGGTGGTGGTAGCTGCTGCTGACGCGGCATGTCCGGTGGTGGCATCATTGCATTGCCTCCTTGCCCTTGGGTGTCTTTTACCGCCCCTTTTGCATCAAGTACTTGGTCCAGGTACAATCTTTTGTCAAGTGGTTCGACGGGTGAGCCGGATTCGGCGTGTGCCACCGGCAAGGTTGATCCATGGCAGCTTCCATGGTGTACTTTGCGGGTTCTTGCCAGTTCTTTTTCTGGCCCCAGGGTTTCTTTTCGACCCACTGTTTCTTAGGACCAGCCCATGGCTGCGATCCGGTTCTTTGCCTCTGGCTGCCGCTGGCATCAGAGTTTTCCTGCACAGCAGCAACTTGCTGCGAGCCATACCTTCGATCCGGGAAATCTTCCCTCCTTTTGTTGTTCCGGTTGTCCCGATACTGCTGTTGAGGCGGGTTTGATTGTTCCGGCTCAGCTTGTATCGCCGGTTGCATTGGGTCTCCCAACGCGTAGTTATCCGCCACACGCATCATCTCCGCCAACGTTGTTGGCATGTTCCTCTGCAGCCTTTGCCACAAAGGCGAACCTCGCCGGCATCCTTGGCTAAACCAAGCGATGGCATGTGCCTCTATCACTCCTTCATAAGAGTTTCTGGTGGAGTTCCACCGGGTCAGGTAATCCCGATCTGTTTCTTGCGGGCGCTGCACGCACAAAGCGAGATGCTGAGGCCTGTTTGGCCTTCTGTAGGTGCTGCTGAAGTTACTCACAAAAGCTTCCTCAAAATACAACCAGCCATTTATGCTTCCTTCCGGCAAGTTGTTCAGCCAGATTCTTGCCGGTCCTACTAGGAACGTCGGTACAATTCTCACGGCCCAACGCCGGTTTCCTCCTCCAGCTATGACTCCTCCGCCACCAGCAACGTATACCGCGGTCAATGATGGCGTGTATTTCACACGTTCGTTGGGCAACCCCAAGAGGAAGGTATGATGCGCACAGCAGCAAGTTTTCCCTCAGAAAGAAACCAAGGTTTATCGAACCAGGAGGAGCCAAGAAGCACGTTGAAGGTTGATGGCGGCGGGATGTAGTGCGGCGCAACACCGGAGATTCCGGCGCCAACGTGGAACCTGCACAACACAACCAAAATACCTTGCCCCAACGAAACGGTGAGGTTGTCAATCTCACCGGCTTGCTCGTAACAAAGGATTAACCGTATTGTGTGGAAGATGATTGTTTGCGGAGAAAACAGTAAAAACAAGTATTGCAATAGATTGTATTTCAGTAAAGAGAATTGGACCGGGGTCCACAGTTCACTAGAGGTGTCTCTCCCATAAGACGAACAGCATGTTGGGTGAACAAATTACGGTTGGGCAATTGACAAATAAAGAGAGCATGACAATGCACATACATATCATGATGAGTATAGTGAGATTTAATTGGGCATTACGACAAAGTACATAGACCGCCATCCAACTGCATCTATGCCTAAAAAGTCCACCTTCGAGTTATCATCCGAACCCCTCCGGTATTAAGTTGCAAGCAACGGACAATTGCATTAAGTATGGTGCGTAATGTAACTAGTGACTACATCCTTGAACATAGCACTAATGTTTTATCCCTAGTGGCAACAAGCACAACACAACCTTAGAACTTTCCGTCATCTGTCCCGGTGTCAATGCGGGCATGAACCCACTATCGAGCATAAGTACTCCCTCTTGGAGTTAAAAGCATCTACTTGGCCGAGCATCTACTAGTAACGGAGAGCATGCAAGATCATAAATAACACATAAGCATAACTTCGATAATCAACATAACAAGTATTCTCTATTCATCGGATCCCAACAAACGCAACATATAGAATTACATATAGATGATCTTGATCATGATAGGCAGCTCACAAGATCCGAAAATGATAGCACAATGGGGAGAAGACAACCATCTAGCTACTGCTATGGACCCATAGTCCAGGGGTAGACTACTCACTCATCACTCCGGAGGCGACCATGGCGGTATAGAGTCCTCCGGGAGATGATTCCCCTCTCCGGCAGGGTGCCGGAGGCGATCTCTGGATCCCCCGAGATGGGATCGGCGGCGACGGCGTCTCGGTAAGGTTTTCCGTATCGTGGCTCTCGATGCGGGGGTTTCGTCACGGAGGCTTTAAGTAGGCGGAAGGGCAAGTCAAGAGGCGGCACGAGGGGCCCACACCATAGGCCGGCGCGGCCGAGGGTGGGCCGCGCCGCCCTAGGGTTTGGCCACCCCGTGGCCCTCTTCGTCTCGTCTTCGGTCTTCCGGAAGCTTCGTGAGAAAATAGGCCCCTGGGCTTTTATTTCGTCCAATTCCGAGAATATTTCTTTACTAGGATTTCGAAACCAAAAACAACGGAAAACGAGAAGCGGCACTTCGGCATCTTGTTAATAGGTTAGTTCCAGAAAATGCACGAATATGACATAAAGTGTGCATAAAACATGTAGATAACATCAATAATGTGGCATGGAACACAAGAAATTATCGATACGTTGGAGACGTATCAGTCACGTAATCCGCGAGCCAGTCTTCCGGCTTAGTGGTGTCATCGTATGTTTTGGTGTCACGGGGCAACTGAAAGTTGCGAACTGGAGGTGGCTCTTTCATGATCCTTGGGCCAAAGCACTTTGGACCCGGAGGACCCTCTCGCCTCAATCATTTCCGACGGAGTATACTCTATCCGGACGGTGCCTCGCATCCCGTTCCGGCAAGTTTCTTTCTCCCAACCGCTCTCCCAAAGGTTTCCGGTAAGCGGTGAGTCTTGTTGAATCAGCTTCATCGTAATGTTCTGGTGCCGCGGCCCTTGCCTGCCGGTACCTTGGTGGAGGCATCTCCTCCTCATCGTACGCTGCCCTTGCAGCCGGATAGTTTTGCCCGGTTTCATGTCTACCGGCATGATTGTTTCCGGCATAGCCTTCCTTGCCGTAGCCTCGCTCTGCCCCTTGGCTTTTTCTGTCGGCATCGTGTTGCCCGGCTTGTTGTTTACCGGCAAGGACCGGATTTTACACAGTCATCTGCCGTGCGTTCACTTCTTTTTCTCTTCTTCTGTCCGGATGGGGGGACGAGGCCTGCCCATGGGACTTGCTTCCGGCATTCTTTGTTGAACGCGTGGATTTCGAGGCTATAGCCTTATTCAGCTTGGCCAGCTGCTCAGCGTTCTGCTGCTCTATAGTATCTAGCAGCTCTCTGACACGCTCTTGTTGTTTTGCCAGAGCTTCTCCGGTAGCGAGTCACACGGATCTACGACAGCCTTAGCAGCTTTTATGGTTTTATCCGAGCTATCGTACTTAGGTTTCTCTACGATGCTAGCGAGATGCAGAGGTACTTTTGCCGGTAAGAACTTCCTTACGCAAATCCCGATCTAGATTGCGAGCTTTAAGCCGGTTTTCCGGTATCCTAGCAGCATGAGCGCTAACGGAAGCAAAGCCATGGGCAGCGTTATACTCACGTACGGTTAGGTTCAGCTCGCGCTGCGCCCTGACGACGTCCTTGCTGCTCTCGAGTATCTTCGGCGCTGCGCCTCCAGGCTCCGCTCGAGCCGTTGCCGGGTCGATGTTCCGCGCGATGGGGGTTGCCGGCACGTTCATCGCCGCTTGAAGAGGTGTTGCCGGTGGTGCGGAAGACGCTCCCGGCGCGCCGGTGTCGCGCTCCCGGCGGTGGCTTGGCCGCACGGGTCGCAACCGCACGACCAGCAACTTCGTCCGCAGCCTCCTTGCCCGCGCCGGCTACGCCAGCCATCATCACCTCGACGCTGCCGGCAGCGCGGCCTTCACAGAGCCACCTTGGCGGGTCCGGTGCCACCAGCACCGGCGAGAGGCGCTGGCGCACGGGGACGGTGCCGAAGTAGACGCGGTGGCTGCCGAACTCGATGATGCGGCCGTTCTTGGGGAAGATGCCGCCGTTGGCGAAGCAGCCCGCGTTGTCGTTGATGAAGTCGATGGAGTAGAAGCTCGGACCAGCGTAGACACCTGTCCGCTCGCCGGCGAACCTCGAGGATGCCCGCCCGAATATGTATTCCGACATGCGCCACTTCATGCCCCACGGTGGGCGCCAACTGTCGTCGTGGTGAACAGACAGATGCCATAGGATGGCTTAAGTTGGGGCCGGATGGACGCACGACGATTCGGGGGAGGGTTTGTGATTAGATGGGATGAACTTCCGGATGGTTTCCTCAAGAACTTAGCCAAGGCTAGAGGTTGAAGAAGAAAGACATAAGGAAGAACTCGCTCTAGATCATCATCTTTATTGATCTCAACAGGCTACAAGTTTCTCAGTACAAGTTCTTCTGTGTTCATGCGCGTGTGTGTAAGAAGGGCTACCCCCTCTCCTTATATAGGGGAGAGGTGTCTTACAGGGCAAGAAACCCTAATGGCATCTTTGACTAGACAAACTACTTTACAAAGCTACTTTAATCATAGAAGACACCGGAGTCCTCTTTAATCAGAGATGCTGACGTCCTCCGGCTTCTTTGACCGTCATCCTTCTCTTTATCATCAGCCCTTCGTATAAAGTTACTTTGCTTATCTCATCTTTGTCTTCTAGCTACGGAGAGAATCTTTGACCGATCCTGCCGACCTGCTCGTTCTTCCGGTGGCCCGGTATCTTCTTACCCGATTCGGCATACCCTCTTGGGGATATCGGCTTAGCTCCACTTAGCTAAGTTCTTATCTTTAAGTTCCGGTACGAACATTAAACCGGTATCTTGATGGCTCAAACCATCCGGTTTGGCATGCCTTTGGCATACCGGGGGTCATCCCCCCAACAATGAGTACTATGAGATTCAATCAGGGCATTACGACAAAGTACATAGACCGCTATCCAGCATGCATCTATGCCTAAAAAGTCCACTTTCAGGTTATCATCCGAACCCCTTCCAGTATTAAGTTGTAAACAACGAGACAATTGCATTAAGTATGGTGCGTAATGTAATCAACACAAATATCCTTAGACAAAGCATCGATGTTTTATCCCTAGTAGCAACAGCACATCCACAACCTTAGAACTTTCATCGTCACTGTCCCGATTTAATGGAGGCATGAACCCACTATCGAGCATAAATACCCCCTCTTGGAGTCACAAGTATCAACTTGGCCGAGCCTCTACTAGCAACGGAGAGCATGCAAGAACATAAATAACATATATGATAGATTGATAATCAACTTGACATAGTATTCAATATTCATCGGATCCCAACAAACACAACATGTAGGATTACAAATAGATGATCTTGATCATGATAGGCAGCTCACAAGATCTAACATGATAGCACAATGAGGAGAAGACAACCATCTAGCTACTGCTATGGACCCATAGACCGGGGGTGGACTACTCACACATCGATCCGGAGGCGATCATGGCGATGAAGAGACCTCCGGGAGATGATTCCCCTCTCCGGCAGGGTGCCGAAGGCGATCTTCTGAATCCCCCGAGATGGGATTGGCGGCGGCGTCTCTGGAAGGTTTTCCATATCGTGGCTCTCGGTACTGGGGGTTTCACGACGAAGACTTTAAGTAGGCGGAAGGGCAGGTCAAGGGGCGTCACGAGGGGCCCACACAACAGGCCGGCGCGGCCAGGGCTTGGGCCGCGCCGCCCTGGTGTGTCGCCACCGGTGGCCCCACTTCGTTTCCTCTTCGGACTTCGGAAGCTTCGTGGAAAAATAGGACCACGGGCGTTGATTTCGTCCAATTCCGAGAATATTTCCTTACTAGGATTTCCGAAACCAAAAACAACGAAAGACAAGAATCGGCTCTTCAGCATCTCGTCAATAGGTTAGTGCCGGAAAATGCATAATAATGACATATAATCTGTATAAAACATGTGAGTATCATCATAAAAGTAGCATGGAACATGAGAAATTATAGATACGTTTGGGATGTATCAGTCCTTGAGGACAAGAATGAAGCTATTGTTTCACGACTCACCAAGGATCGAGACCATGCTCTTGAGTTGGTTGGTGACCTCAAGAAGAAGATGCTCTCGCTCGAGGAAGCCAACAAAGGGAAAGATGATGAAGACCCCAATTCTTGCCATGATGAGCTTGTGGATCAAGTTACTTCCTTGAGGAGACACAATGCTCTCCTCTTGGAAGTCAATGCTCTTCAAGAAGAAGCCTTGGATGAGTACTACCGCTTGTTCAAAGAGAAGACCTCATGTTGCAACCATGAAGAAGAAATTGCCGCTCTTGAGATCACCAAGGCCAAGCTATTGAGTTTGAGTAGCAAGCAAGAAGAGTCTTTGGTGGAATGTCTCCGCATGAGCAAGGCAAAGGAGGTAAGTGTTTGATATTTGCCATCCACACCCGGAGCATGAAGATGAATTCAATCGCTTGAAGGCCAAGGTTGATAGACTCCAAGTTCAAGCCAAGTACTTGGAAGGAATCATTGAAGCTAAAGATGGAGCCAAAGAGGGCTCTTGCAATGAAGGATGAGTGGCTACCAAGCCAAAGAGAAAGAGGAAGAGGAGGACTAAGAAGAAGATGAACAAGGAGAACATGGAGACCAACCTTGAAGGGAGCAATGCTAGCTCAAGAAGGGATGGGGTACCCAACTCCACCTCGGCGGGTTTCGCCGGCTCTAACAACCCTTCTCATGTTCTTTTTGTTGATTACTATGGACATATTCATGCTCGCTTTATTGGTCCTCAAAAGGACAATGTTGATTGTACTATTTGGGTTCCCAAACCCCGTGTTACTAACATACTAGGACCCATTGAAAAATGGGTACCTAAATCCAAGACTTGATTCCTTGTAGGACTATGCTTCCGATGGTGCTAAATGGGTGGTTGATAGTGGAGCCACAAGTCATATGACCGGAAGCAAGGATATTGTTGTCGACCTCGTTCCTTCTCTCTCTACCGTATCATATGGCGATAACACGTGCTCAAAGGTATTGG
Organism: Lolium rigidum; assembly: GCF_022539505.1. Classification (NCBI taxonomy): domain Eukaryota; kingdom Viridiplantae; phylum Streptophyta; class Magnoliopsida; order Poales; family Poaceae; genus Lolium; species Lolium rigidum. The sequence goes on from NC_061508.1 coordinate 301,290,404, forward strand.
GTCTTGGCAAGGTGGTGGTAACACCCGACATCTCACTTGTGAATGTCCTCCTTGTCGAGACCCTTAGTTACAATTTACTCTCCGTTCATCAAATTGCTCGTATGGGTTTATGCACATTCTTTGATGAACATATGGTGGTCCTCTTGTGGAGCAAGACACTCAATGTAGCTTTTGTTGGATATGTAGAGAACGGTTTGTATGTTGTTGATTTCTCCGGAAAGACAACGTCTTCCGCTCTTTGCCTATTCGCCAAAGGTGACAAGGGTTGGTTATGGCATCGCCGACTAACCCATGTCAACATGAGGACTTTGCAAAGTCTCCACAAGGGTGGCCACATTCTCGGACTAAAAGAAGATGTCTCTTTTTGCAAGGATCGTGTTTGTAGGGCTTGCGTACAAGGAAAAATGCATGGAGCTCCTCACAAGGCCAAGACTATCATCTCTACAACAAGATGCTTGGAGCTCTTACATGTTGATCTCTTCGGTCCACCATCTCATGAAAGTCTTGGAGGAAAGAAGTATTGCCTCGTCATCGTTGATGACTATTCACGCTATTGTTGGGTATTCTTCTTCAAGTACAAGAGTGAGACTCAACGGACCATGATGGAGTTTGCCAACCAATTTCAACGCAAGTACGACAACAAGATCCTTGCAATAAGGAGCGACAATGGAACAGAGTTCAAGAACTACACATTGGATGACTTCCTCGGCGAAGAAGGAATCCAACACCAATACTCCACGCCATATACTCCCCAACAAAATGGGGTCGCCGAAAGGAAGAATTGAACCTTGATCGAAGCCGCTCGAACCATGATGATGGAATACAAGTCCAACTACAATTTTTGGGCGGAAGCTATCTCTACCGCTTGGCATGCTACTAATCGCCTCTACTTTTGCAAAGGTCTCGAGAAGACACCATATGAGATCCTCACTGGCAACAAGCCTAATGTGTTATACTTCAAGGTCTTCGGATGCAAATGCTACATACTTGTCAAGGACACGCGCCTATCCAAGTTTGATTCAAGGGCTCAAGAAGGAATTTTCGTTGCCTATGCTACGGATTCTCACGCCTATAGAGTCTTCAACAAGTCAAGTGGACGTGTTGTAGAATCTTGTGATGTGACGTTCGATGAAGATGATAGATCCTTGGATGAGCGAAGTGCTTCTTGTGAGAAAGGAGATGCAATTCCCTCGGATACCATAGGAAGGATGGGTGTTGGCATTCGCCTACCTCAAGAGCTACCTTCTATGAGTACCGGGGAAGGACCAAGTTCCACCCAAGTGGAGCCATCTACACCACAAGGCCAAGCTTCTTCCGTTGATCTAACAAATGCAAGTCAACCTCTACAACAACCTCAAGTTCAACCTCAACCTCAAGATCAACCTCGACATCTACAACAACAATCAAGTCCAAGTTCACCACAACAAGCTCAAGAAAAACATACACCGCAAGCTCGTCTACCTCAACACTCAACATCAAGTGACCAAGGTAAAGCTTCAAGTTCTTCTCCGAGTGGTTCGGGGACAATCTTCATGGACAATAATATTCCCTATACCCCCGAGCCGTCCGGATCTCATGACAAAGTTGCCTCTTTCAACGACAATGGAGGTCAAGGCAAGGACCTAAACCGTGATGAAGGCGAAGAGGACTCACAAGAACCATCTCCTTTAGCCGACACTCGTCGTGAAGACCCCACTACAAGACACTTGCGTCTCAAGTCTCATTCCTTGCAAAACATCATTGGTGATCTAAAGAGAAATGTCACCACTCGGAGGCAACTTGCAAACTTTTTTGCGCACCATGCCTTTGTCTCTAGGGTGGAACCACTCAAAGTTGATGATGCTCTCAACGATCCCGATTGGTTGAATGCAATGCAAGAGGAACTCAACAACTTCAAGAGTAATGATGTATAGACTCTCATGAAGCGACCCGATCATTGCCGCAATGTTATCGGCACCAAGTGGATCTTCAAGAACAAGAAAGATGAAAGTGGCACGGTCATCCGCAACAAAGCAAGATTGGTGGCACAAGGCTATTCTCAAGTCGAAGGCATGGACTTTGGTGAAACCTTTGCACCCGTTGCAAGGCTTGAGTCCATTCGTATCCTTTTGGCCTTTGCCTCACATCATGGCTTTAAGTTGCAACAAATGGATGTTAAGAGTGCTTTTCTTAATGGTCCTCTACATGAGGAAGTGTATGTGTCAACACCCGGATTTTTAAGTCCAGATGCCTATTATGCCATTCATCGCAATCCCAGGAATATTGTTTTTGCGAGACATAATAGATTGATATCACAACACATCATTCATTACAACACATAATTGTCTTACAACAAAGGATCACATGATCCAGTCTTAATACAACATAGTGGATCTAGAGATCCTATTACAAAACACATAGCGGAAGCGAAGTAGTAGCGGTCGTGGTCCATCTATTCCACGAGCAACTCGTTGACGTCAGGAGTGGTCCTAGTTGTCGTAGACGTCCTACTCGTCCTTCTTCCGGGTTACTGGTACTCCTCTTCATAGTCCGGCCATTTGAATAGCCAGGGACACGTACCGTGAGTACTTTAAAGTACTCGCAAACTAATACTAATGTAAATACTATCAACTATAGTAAGGGGATTCTAAGCTCTAGTTTCATTTGCATAAAGCCAGTTTTATTTCATAAGCACTTTAGTAAACCAAAACCTCTTCATTTGCTAACTAACTCAAGTGGGAACATTAGTGTCATTCCCACAACTCTGTTGTGATTCAATTCAAATTCACCATCTCAAGTTCAAATCACAAGTCACCCTTCACATGTCACATTTTTGAAAATGGTCTGATGACGGAATGATGACCCACAAGTATAGGGGATCGCAACAGTCTTCGAGGGAAGTAAAACCCAAATTTATTGATTCGACACAAGGGGAGGTAAAGAATACTTATAAGCCTTAACAACTGAGTTGTCAATTCAGCCGCACCTGGAAAAGCACTAGCAACAAGGGTGATGTGAAAGTAGCGAGTGGTATGAGAGCAATAGTAACGATGAATACGACAGCGAGTAATAGTAATATGAGAGGAATGGCACCAGAAAACTAGCTTGACATGTAGAACAAGTATATGATGATGAAAGATGGACCGGGGTTCCCAGCTATCTACACTAGTGGTAACTCTCCAATAACAAGTGTTGGGTGAACAAATTACAGTCGGGCAATTGATAGGATTGAAATAGCATTAAGACAGAATATCAAGATCATTAATCATGTAGGCATGTTTTCCAATTATAGTCGTACGTGCTCGCAATGAGAAACTTGCACAACATCTTTTGTCCTACCAGCCGGTGGCAGCCAGGCCTCGAGGGAAACTACTGGATATTAAGGTACTCCTTTTAATAGAGCACCGGAGCAAAGCATTAACACTCCGTGAAAACATGTGATCCTCACATCACTACCATCCCCTCCGGTTGTCCCGATTTCTGTCACTTCGGGGCCATTGGTTCCGGACGAGTGACATGTGCATACAACTTGTAGATACAATCTAAGCAATAAGTATAGAGCTCAAATCTAAGATCATGCCACTCGGGCCCTAGTGACAAGCATTAAGCATAACAAGATTGCAGCAACAATAACTTCACAAACTTTATAGATAGACTAATCATAATGTATCATCCATCGGATCCCAACAAACACAACACCGATTACATCAGATGAATCTCAATCATGTAAGGCAGCTCATGAGACCATTGTATTGAAGTACATGGGGAGAGTATACCGACATAGCTATCGCTAGAACCCGTAGTCCATGGGGGAACTACTCACGGAGCATGGTGGAGGCGATGGCGTTGATGGAGATGGCTTCCGGGGGCACTTCCCCGTCCCGGCAGGGTGCCGGGACAGAGTTCTGTCCCCCGAATTGGAGTTTCGCGACGGTGGTGGCGCCCCTGGAGTCTTTCTGGAGTTTCGTCCATTGGTACTGCGTTTTTAGGTCGAAAGGGCTTTTATAGGCGAAGAGGCGGCGCAGGGGGGCACCTGAGGGCGCCACACCCTAGGCCGGCGCGGCCTAGGCCTGGCCCGCGCCGCCATGTGGTGTGGTGGCCCCCTGGCCCCTCTCCGACTCTTCTTCGGTGTTCTGGAGCCTTCCGGAGAAAATAGGAGGTTTGGCGTTGATTTCGTCCAATTCCGAGAATATTGCCCGAACAGCCTTTCTGGAACCAAAAACAGCAAGAAAACGGAACCGGCACTCGTGGCATCTCGTTAATAGGTTAGTTCCGGAAAACGCATGAAATCATCATAAAGTGCAAGCAAAACATGTAAGTATTGTCATAAAACAAGCATGGAACGACAGAAATTATGGATACGTCGGGGACGTATCAGCATCCCTAAGCTTAGTTCTCGCTCGTCCCGAGCAGGTAAACGATAAAAAGAATAATTTCTGTAGTGGCATGCTACTTACATAACCTTGATCATACTATTACAAAGCATATGAAATGAATGAAGTGACTCAAGGCAATGATCTATAGTTGCTAACAAGTAGATAACATATAGCAAAACTTTTCATGAAGAGTACTTTCAAGACAAGCATCAAAATTCTTGCATAAGAGTTAACTCATAAAGCAATAAATTCAAAGTAAAGGCATCGAAACAACACAAAGGAAGATATAAGTTTCAGCGGATGCTTTCAACTTTCAACATGCATATCTCATGGATATTGTCAACACAAAGTAATATGATGAATGCAAATATGAAAGTATGTAAGAATCAATGCACAGTTGACACAAGTGTTTGCTTCTAAGATGGAAGGAAGTAGGTAAACTGACTCAACATAAAGTAAAAGAATGGTCCTTCCAGGAGGAAAGCATCGATTGCTATATTTGTGCTAGAGCTTTGGTTTTGAAAACATAAAGAGAGCATAAAAAGTAAAATTTTGAGAGGTGTTTGTTGTTGTCAACGAATGGTAATGGGTACACTAACTACCTCGCCAACCGGACTTTCAAGAGCAGCTCCCATGAATTATTGTTTTTGGGTGGCACTCCTTCCAACCTTTATTTCACAAACCATGGCTAACCGAATCCTCGGGTGCCTGCCAACAATCTCATACCATGAAGGAGTGCCTTTTTATTTTAGTTTTATTATGATGATGACACTCCCCCCAACCTTTGCTTACACAAGCCATGGCTAACCGAATCCTTCGGGTGCCTTCCAACAATCACATACCATGGAGGATGTAGGATAATGTTGCATAGAAAACAAAAATTTTCCTACCGCGAACACGCAATCCAAGCCAAGATGCAATCTAGAAGACGGTAGCAACGAGGGGGTATCGAGTCTCACCCTTGAAGAGATTCCAAAGCCTACAAGATGAGGCTCTTGTTGCTGCGGTAGACGTTCACTTGCCGCTTGCAAAAGCGCGTAGAAGATCTTGATCACGATCGGTTCCGGCGCCACGAACGGGCAGCACCTCCGTACTCGGTCACACGTTCGGTTGTTGATGAAGACGACGTCCACCTCCCCGTTCCG
>NC_061508.1:301296003-301369097 GCF_022539505.1 Lolium rigidum
AACTAATTCAATTCAAATTCGCTTGAAAATACAAATAATATATCAAATAAATCGAAAAATAAAACTAATCTTAGCTTCAAATTCTTAAAATACGTAATATATCAAAAAAATCAGAAAATAAAACTAATTCAATTCAAATTCTTAAAATACAAATAATATATCCAAAATCAAAAATAAAACTAATTCAATTCAAATTTAAAAATACAAATAATATATCACAAAATCAGAAAAATAAAACTAATTCAATTCAAATTTTCTAAAAATACAAATAACATATCAAAAATTCAAAAAAATACTCTCCCGCCCACTTTCTTCCCCTGCCATCACTCTCTTTCCCCGCTCTTTCTTCCCGCCACTTTCCTACCACTTTCTTCCTGCCTTTTGCCTGCCACTTTCTTCCCGCCTCTTCTCTTCCCGCCCGCTTTCTCCCGTCGTCTTCCCGCCTCCCATTTTTCCCTGCCATTTGTCACTACATATAGGTAGCTCCTGCTGTGGCCAGCATTATCACATCTCTACAATCTCTCATCACTTCATGGCTTCCCCACCGCACCCACTCTAACCTACCAACAAAAGGGAGGAGCTTTGCTCGAACTACCCTTGCCCACCGGACTACCGCGTCCCCGCCGGCCGGAGCCTAAGGCCGGAGGCGTGCCGGTCCCTCCCGTCCCTCAGGTACCGCGCGCCGGCGGCCATCACGAACCACTACTACTCGACCACGCCGGAAAGCAAATGATGAATCCGCCGGCATCCCGATAACCAGCATACTTGGGACGCCTTCTTTCATCAATCGGCGTGAGAGGGCGCTCGCTGTGCAGCGGAGGAGGACGATCGTCCGGCCGGAAACTTCCACGAGGCCGGCCGTCGGCTATGGTGGTACGGCCGACTCTCGGCGAGCGTCATGGACTACATCACGGCCGCGATATCCCCCGCCCGCGGCCACCCGCCCGAGCCACGACCGCCCGACGACAGCCGACGACAAAGAGCGACGACGACGCCGACAACTTAGAAGGCGACGACGCCGCGACAACGGCGGCGGCTATGAAGACTACGAGTATGCATATTATACGCCTAGGCAAAAGTATGACTTAGTCACTCCAAATTTCTCAGTATGGCAGGAGGCTGACTCGAGTCACTCCAAATTTCATGTATCACCAAAGGCTATCTCGAGTCAATTGAATCATTCGAAAATGGACACCAAACACATCACTTGCAATATAATTCACATGATCCATTCAACAAAGTTTGGTACAATAAATTATTATACATCATTTCTTTCCTTTTGTCCCTGCTTGCTTACGATTAAAGTTGTATTCATGGAGCATCCTCATCATTTAACTTAATGCTTGGGTCGGTGTTCACTTTGAAGGGCGGAATTTCAAGAAACATATTATAATCTTCGACATGTCCGTCTTGTCCTCCACTCCCAACATGTTTCTTTTCCTGAAAGAACAATGTGGCGCTTTTGGATCATCGCATGATGTACTAATCGCTCCTCGGTTTGCTACTCATGTCCTTCACATAGAAAACTCGAGCGACATCTTTCGCCAGGACCTAATGGTTCGTCAAGGTAACCAAGATTGTTGAAATCAATCTCATTGTCATTCCGTATTGCTGGTCCACCTTACCCCCACCTCCTCGTTAGCTTGAACCATTTGCACCGAACAAAGGGACCCTAAAGGAGGGTCCATAGTCAAGTTCCCATATCTCCTCTATGTAACCATAATATGTGACCTTTTGCCCATTCTCGTTGCTGCATCAAAGTGACACCAATGTTTGGTTGGTGCTCTTTTTATCTTGGGCGATCGTGTAAAATGTATTCCCATTTATCTCTGCACTTTGAAAGTCGTTATAGTCGAAGATGGTGTCTCAACATGTACAGCTGATCTACAACATCTTCGTCACTCATTAAATGTTTTCTCAACCAACCGCCGAAAGTCTCCATGTGGGCCTTCCTAATCCAGATTCAGGCTTCCCAGGTTGTCCGAGCGTAAAATATTCTTGTGTTTCTCAAAGCACGGAGCCACCAAGCCGGGAATTGGTCGAACCGTGCGGGTGTGCTTCGACCTGAGAATGCCGTCCATACATATGCGTTGATTTCCTTCCGATCGTGTCTTTTCCACTTAGTCTCCTCGTGCACGCGATCGAGTAGCTGACCAATCGGCTTAAGGTCGTGGAACAAAGTCAACACAAAACTCAATACTCCTCCTCATTTACTAGCCCTTGGCGATGTCTTCTCGGCCTAGGCACGATTGTTACGTTAACATACATTTCAGCTGATATTCCTGCATGAACCTCTCGCGAAGGGGAACATATTGTGTAGAAATGCGTGACTCGAGAATGGAAATCTGATCGACTAGGTGGAACCAGGAGGTGCGTCATAATATTGACAGAAGGATGAAGGAACACCATCTCGGAAATCACTGGCTGCATTGTTGACTACACATCGCTCAGAACCGTGGTAGAACCTGGATTGATTACTCGAGAGATTGCATTGAGGAATGCACATAGCTTCACAATGGCTACCGAACATTTTCTCCTCCGGCGTGGAGCCCCTCAAAGCGATCTGAGTTCAATTGCTATAATCACGTGGCGGGCCGTGAGACTTCAGTGCTCTTGGAACCTTTTTCTCCGCCATGCTTATTATTCCCTTATATTGGACGAATCGCACCGAGACTCAGACTCATACCGGCTCGTATTCAAAAAAGATCAACTAATGGCCTTAGGTACACATCGATGTCGTTGCCGGGTTGTTTCGGACCTTGATGAGCACCGGCATCATAATGAACTTCCGCTTCATGCACAACCGAGCGAGGAAGGTTGTAGATGCATAGAGTCACGGCCAAAGGTGGTATGGCTGAGCTCGCCGCCACAAAAAGGGTTCATGCCATCCGTACTTAGACCAAATCTTATGTTCCTCGCGCCACCGCAGAAATCTCTTGAACTCCCTTCGTCGATCTTTCTCCATTGCGTTGCCGCCCATCGCCAGGGTGTCTCAACTCCCCGCCCGACGTACGGTCCTCTTGCGGCCATCGCAGCTGCTCTGGCATGCTCTTTGTTCCTCGAAATCGTACGCTTTCAAACCGTGGTATTATAGGAGCATACCACATCACCTTGGCGGAACCCTCTTCCCGGGTTTCTCGCCCTCAACATCGCCACCAGCGGTCATCGCCTCCGATCTTATAACGCAATGCAAAGGTATACCGGCATTCATTCAAATTCTCAGTATTCACCGCGGTAGAGGATGCACAAGCTGATGCATGCATGTATCTTCGTAACCTCTAAACCTAGAGGGCAGTACAACCTTCTTTGCTTCGTACTGCATCGAAGTGGCAACTCGCTATTCTTTGGAAAACATATTCTTCAACATTTTTCGAAGAAGTTTTCAAATGCCGAGTCAGCTACACCTTCCTGTGTCTTCATTTGCGCAAGAATCCAAAGCAGGGCTCGCGGTTTTTTCGCATCATCATCGCATCCGGGTGCATGCCAGTTCTTCCGTGATCTCTAACATGCGATCCAAATTCTCCTCTCCTTTTCAGCTTCGACAGTACTGCCTGCATCGCCAATGGTACCGACTAAGATCATCAACAGAGCCTATCACGTGCCTCTTCTTCACCTTCCTTCACCTTCCCTTCACCTTCAAGATCCTCCATGAAAGTATCACCGAAATGAGCAAGATAGCTTTCATCGATGAAATCATCCTCTTCTTCATCTTCCTTCCATTATAACCCCTCTTTCTCCATGCTTGGTCCAACAATTATAGCTTGGCATGAAACCGTGCAGCAAGGTGCATGTGAACATCTCTTGAGGAAGAGTAACCCTTCCGATTCTTGCTGGCTTAACACATGGACAGATAACAAAACCCCCTCGCTTGTTCGCATTGAAGCCACTACGAGGAAATCTTTCAAACCCGCAATTCGAACTCGCCGGGAGAGTCGGTTACCGTACATCCATCGTTTCTCGATCTCATCCGCATTATTATAATATAAAATATATAATTAACCATCAAGTGCATTTGTTAAACTAACTAGCTACAAACAATATAAATTAAAGAATGATCACATACACACACATGCATATCTGTATCAATGGCGACACATCAAAGGTTCTAGCCAGCTAACCGCGATCGGCGAGGAAAAATAAAATGAGAAAAGCTCAAGTGTGGTCTCAACATCTCTCATATCATGTTTGCTTCATGCTTCTGGGGCATTTCATCAAACACCTCATGTGCATAAGAGGAACCAAAAGCAAACCTGACACTCACTTGTGAAGCTTAGTGAAGAGAATGGCCCGGCAAAATGGCTAAGTGTTGGGCTGGCCGGATGGGCATATATAGTGGTGTCGCTAGTCCCAAGGCACGGCTCGGCCAACCGCGACTAAAGGCCTCGGCATCGCTTTTTAGTCGCGGTGCTGGCCTCGGCCAACCGCGACTCAGCCCCTCACGTGCACCAGCTCTCGGGCCACCGTGCGCCCCGGGCCCAGTTCGCGTCGCGTGTTCCGCCACACGAACCGCGACTTTATCGTTCATACAGGCTGACATGTGGGACCTATGAGCCAGCAGCTTACTAAACGTTTCAAAGGCGGCAGGATTTCTGAAACCAAAAAACAGCAGAAAACAGGAACTGGCACTTCGGCATCTTGTTAATAGGTTAGTTCCAGAAAATGCACGAATATGACATAAAGTGTGCATAAAACATGTAGGTATCATCAATAATATGGCATACAACATAAGAAATTATCGATACGTCGGAGACGTATCAATAACATAGAAGATTTTTTTCACTCATGTTAGTACCACTGAAGATTTTGAAGATAGACACTTGGTAGAACTTGCTCCTACTTATGAAATTGCTGTTGCTTCTTTAGTACACATGTTGGAAACTAAATTGGTTAATCTCAATCCTATAATTCAACACATGTTTCTTACACTCGGTGATATGGAGGAAGGGGAAAAGAAAGATTTTGTCTTGGAAACCCTTCTTAAAGAATTTGGTGGTGTAGCAAGAGAGGCTAGAAAGGTCTTTATTAAATATAAGATGCTTGGCTCTTATACCAACTTTTCTAGTATCCTTGAAAATATGAACATGGATAGAATAAGGTACACTAATAATATTAATGATGGTGGGGAGATTAAGACAACAATACCTTGTAAGCTCTAGAAAATAACTATGGTTGGCTTGTTCCTGAAAATTTGTTTGACGAGGATAGCAAGCCTAAGAATAATGAAAAGGGAGCCTCTGAAACTCACACAGATAAGATAAAATTCATAGTTGAGAAAACTCCCAACCCCTATGTTGATGCTTCGTCTCTTGACAATACTTGATTCACACTTTCTGCGCCTAGCTGAAAGGCGTTAAAGAAAAGCGCTTATGGGAGACAACCCATTATTTTACTTCTGCACTTTATTTTATATTTGAGTCTTGGAAGTTGTTACTACTGTAGCAACCTCTCCTTATCTTTATTTTATTGCATTGTTGTGCCAAGTAAAGTCTTTGATAGTAAAGCCAATACTAGATTTGGATTACTGCGCAGAAACCGCATTTCTTGCTGTCACGAATTTGAGCAGTAGTCTCTGTAGAAAATTTTAAAAAATCTGCCAATTTACGTGCGTGATCCTCAGATATGTACGCAAGTTTCATTCAATTTGGGAATTTTCATCTTAGCAAATCTGGTGCCTCTTCAAAATTCGTCTTTACGAACTGTTCTGTTTTGACAGATTATGTCTTTTATTTCGCATTGCCTGTTTTGCTATGTTTGATGGATTTCTTTGTTCCATTAACTTTCAGTAGCTTTGTGCAATGTCAGAAGTGTTAAGAATGATTATGTCACCTCTGAATATATAAATTATGCACTGACCCTCTAATGAGTTTGTTTTGAGTCTGGTGTGGAGGAAGTTTTCAAGGGTCAAGACAGGAGGATGATACAATATGATCAAGAAGATTGAAAAGTCAAAGCTTGGGGATGCCCCCGTGGTTCATCCCTGCATATTTTAAGAAGACTCAAGCGTCTAAGCTTGGGGATGCCCAAGGCATCCCATCTTCATCGACAACTCATCAGGTTCCTCTAGTGAAACTATATTTTTATTCCGTCACATCTTATGTGCTTTACTTGGAGCGTCTGTTTGTTTTTGTTTTTGTTTTTGTTTGAATAAAATCAGATCCTAGCATTCTTTGTTTGGGAGAGAGACACGCTCCGCTGTTTCGTATGAACACATGTGTTCTTAGCTTTATCTTTAATGTTCATTGCGAAAGTTGGATTATTTCATTCATTGTTATATGGTTGGACACGGAAAATGCCGCATGTGGTAAACGGTATAATGTCTTGAATAATTTGATACTTGGCAATTGTTGTGCTCATATAGATCATGTTTAAGCTCTTGCATCATGTACCTTGTACCCATTAATGAATAACTACATAGAGCTTGTTAAAATTTGGTTTGCATGATTGATCTCTAGAATCTAGATATTTTCTGGTTGAGATGTTTGAACAACAAGGAGACAATGTAAAGTCTTATAATAGTTACAATATGTTCATATGTGAGCTTTTCTGCACCTTTTATACTTGAGTTTGCTTCAAACAACCTTGCTAGCCTAGCCTTGTATTGAGAGGAATTCTTCTCGTGCATCCAAATCCTTGAGCCAATAACCATGCCATTTGTGTCCACCATACCTACCTACCACATGGTATTTCTCCGCCATTCCAAAGCAAATTACTTGAGTGCTACCTTTAAAATTCTATTCCTTTGTCTTTGCAATATATAGCTCATGGGACAAATAGCCTTAAAAACTATTGTGGTGAAGAATATGTACTTATGTGTCTTATTTCTTAATAAGTTGCTTGTTGAGCGGTAACCATGTTTTCTGGGGACGCCATCAACTTTTACCTTTGTTGAATATCATGTGAGTTGCTATGCATGTTCATCTTGTCTGAAGTAAGGGCGATTTTCATGATCAAATGGTTTGAGTATGCATACTATTAGAGAAGAACATTGGGCCGCTAACTAAAGCCATGATTCATGGTGGAAGTTTCAGTTTGGACAATTAATCCTCAATCTCTTATGAGAATTTTAACTGTTGTTGAATGCTTATGCATTAAAGAGGAGTCCATTATCTCGTTGTCTATGTTGTCCCGGTATGGATGTCTAAGTTGAGAATAATCAAAAGCGAGAAATCCAATGCGAGCTTTCTCCTTAGACCTTTGTACGAGGCAGCATAGAGGTACCCCTTTGTGACACTTGGTTGAAACATATGCTATGCAATGATAATCCGTGTTAATCCAAGCTAATTAGGACAAGGTGCGAGCACTATTGGTATACTATGCACGAGGCTTGCAACTTATAGGATATCTTATACATAACACATATGATTTATTACTACCGTTGACAAAATTGTTTCTTGTTTTCAAAATAAAAAGCTCTAGCACAAATATAGTAATCAATGCTTCCCTCTGCGAAGGGCCTATATTCTACTTTATGTTGAGTTAGTTTACCCATTCTTTCTATCTTAGAAGCAAACACTTGTGTCAACTGTGTGCATTGATTCTTACATGTTTACCTATTGCACTTGTTATATTGCTTTGTGTTGACAATTATCCATGAGATATACATGTTGAAGTTGAAAGCAACCGCTGAAACTTATATCTTCCTTTGTGTTGCTTCAATGTCTTTACTTTGAATCTATTGCTTTATGAGTAACTCTTATGCAAGTCTTATTGATGCTTGTCTTGAAAGTGTTATTCATGAAAAGTCTTTGCTATATGATTCATTTGTTTACTCATTATCTTCATCATTTCTTCGAATCGCTGCATTCATCTCATATGCTTTACAATAGTATGATCAAGATTATGATAGCATGTCACTTCAGAAATTATCTTTGTTATCGTTTACCTACTCGAGGGCGAGTAGGAACTAAGCTTGGGGATGCTTGATACGTCCCAAACATATCTATAATTTCTTATGTTCCATGCTACTTTTATGATGATACTCACATGTTTTATACACATTATATGTCATTATTATGCATTTTCCGGCACTAACCTATTGACGAGATGCCGAAGAGCCGATTGTCTGTTTTCTGCTGTTTTTGGTTTCAGAAATCCTAGTAAGGAAATATTCTCGGAATTGGACGAAATCAACGTCGAGGGTCCTATTTTTCCACGAAGCTTCCAGAAGTCCGAAGAGGAAACGGAGTGGGGCCACAAGGTGGCGACACACCAGGGCGGCGCGGCCCAAGCCCTGGCCGCGCCGGCCTGTTGTGTGGGCCCCTCGTGACGCCCCTTGACCTGCCCTTCCGCCTACTTAAAGTCTTCGTCGCGAAACCCCCAGTACCGAGAGCCACGATACGGAAAACCTTCCAGAGACGCCGCCGCCGCCAATCCCATCTCGGGGGTTCGGGAGATCGCCTCCGGCACCCCGCCGGAGAGGGGAATCATCTCCCGGAGGTCTCTTCATCGCCATGATCGCCTCCGGATCGATGTGTGAGTAGTCCACCCCTGGACTATGGGTCCATAGCAGTAGCTAGATGGTTGTCTTCTCCTCATTGTGCTATCATGTTAGATCTTGTGAGCTGCCTATCATGATCAAGATCATCTATTTGTAATCCTACATGTTGTGTTTGTTGGGATCCGATGAATATTGAATACTATGTCAAGTTGATTATCAATCTATCATATATGTTATTTATGTTCTTGCATGCTCTCCGTTGCTAGTAGAGGCTCTGGCCAAGTTGATACTTGTGACTCCAAGAGGGGGTATTTATGCTCGATAGTGGGTTCATGCCTCCATTAAATCCGGGACGAGTGACGTAAAGTTCTAAGGTTGTGGATGTGCTGTTGCTACTAGGGATAAAACATCGATGCTTTGTCTAAGGATATTTGTGTTGATTACATTACGCACCATACTTAATGCAATTGTCTATTGTTTACAACTTAATACCGGAAGGGGTTCGGATGATAACCTGAAAGTGGACTTTTTAGGCATAGATGCATGCTGGATAGCGGTCTATGTACTTTGTCGTAATGCCCTGATTGAATCTCATAGTACTCACCATGATATATGTATGTGCATTGTTATGCCTTCATCACGGTTTAGGTCCTCGCCTTGACCTCCATTGTCGTTAAAAGAGGCAACTTTGTCATGAGATCCGGACGGCTCGGGGGTATAGGGAATATTATTGTCCATGAAGATTGTCCCCGAACCACTCGGAGAAGAACTTGAAGCTTGACCTTGGTCACTTGATGTTGAGTGTTGAGGTAGACGAGCTTGCGGTGTATGTTGTTCTTGAGCTTGTTGTGCTGAACTTGGACTTGATTGTTGTTGTAGATGTCAAGGTTGATCTTGAGGTTGAGGTTGAACTTGAGGTTGTTGTAGAGGTTGACTTGCATTTGTTAGATCAACGGAAGAAGCTTGGCCTTGTGGTGTAGATGGCTCCACTTGGGTGGAACTTGGTCCTTCCCCGGTACTCATAGAAGGTAGCTCTTGAGGTAGGCGAATGCCAACACCCATCCTTCCTATGATATCCGGGGGAATTGCATCTCCTTTCTCACAAGAAGCACTTCGCTCCTCCAAGGATCTATCATCTTCATCGAACGTCACATCACAAGATTCTACAACACGTCCACTTGACTTGTTGAAGACTCTATAGGCGTGATAATCCGTAGCATAGCCAACGAAAATTCCTTCTTAAGCCCTTGAATTAAACTTGGATAGGCGCGTGTCCTTGACAAGTATGTAGCATTTGCATCCGAAGACCTTGAAGTATGACACATTAGGCTTGTTGCCGGTGAGGATCTCATATGGTGTCTTCTCGAGACCTTTGCGAAAGTAGAGGCGATTAGTAGCATGGCAAGCGGTAGAGATAGCTTCCGCCCAAAAATTGTACTTGGACTTGTATTCCATCATCATGGTTCGAGCGGCTTCGATCAAGGTTCGATTCTTCCTTTCGGCGACCCCATTTTGTTGGGGAGTATATGGCGTGGAGTATTGGTGTTGGATTCCTTCTTCGCCGAGGAAGTTATCCAATGTGTAGTTCTTGAACTCCGTTCCATTGTCGCTCCTTATTGCGAGGATCTTGTTGTCGTACTTGCGTTGAACTTGGTTGGCAAACTCCATCATGGTCCGTTGGGTCTCACTCTTGTACTTGAAGAAGAATACCCAACAATAGCGTGAATAGTCATCAACGATGACGAGGCAATACTTCTTTCCTCCAAGACTTTCATGAGATGGTGGACCGAAGAGATCAACATGTAAGAGCTCCAAGCATCTTGTGGTAGAGATGATAGTCTTGGCCTTGTGAGGAGCTCCATGCATTTTTCCTTGTACGCAAGCCCTACAAACACGATCCTTGCAAAAAGAGACATCTTCTTTTAGTCCGAGAATGTGGCCACCCTTGTGGAGACTTTGCAAAGTCCTCATGTTGACATGGGCTAGTCGGCGATGCCATAACCAACCCTTGTCACCTTTGGCGAATAGGCAAAGAGCGGAAGACGTTGTCTTTCCGGAGAAATCAACAACATACAAACCGTTCTCTACATATCCAACAAAAGCTACATTTAGTGACTTGCTCCACAAGAGGACCACCATATGTTCATCAAAGAATGTGCATAAACCCATACGAGCAATTTGATGAACGGAGAGTAAATTGTAACCAAGGGTCTCGACAAGGAGGACATTCACAAGTGAGATGTCGGGTGTTACCACCACCTTGCCAAGACCCAATACCTTTGAGCACGTGTTGTCGCCATATGATACGGTAGAGAGAGAAGGCACGAGGTCGACAACAATATCCTTGCTTCCGGTCATATGACTTGTGGCTCCACTATCAACCACCCATTTAGCACCACCGGAAGCATAGTCCTACAAGGAATCAAGTCTTGGATTGAGGTACCCATTTTTCAATGGGTCCTAGCATGTTAGTAACAAGGGGTTTGGGAACCCAAATAGTCCAATCAACATTGTCCTTTTGAGGACCAATAAAGCGAGCACGAATATGTCCATAGTAATCAACAAAAACAACATGAGAAGGGTTGTTAGAGCCGGCGAAACCCGTTGAGGTGGAGTTGGGTACCCCATCCCTTCTTGAGCTAGCATTGCTCCCTTCAAGGTTTGTCTCCATGTTCTCCTTGTTCTTCTTCTTCTTGGTCCTCCTCTTCCTCTTTCTCTTTGGCTTGGTAGCCACTCCTCCTTCATTGCAAGAGCCCTCTTTGGCTTGGTAGCCACTCCTCCTTCAAGCGATTGACTTCATCTTCATGCTCCGGGTGTGGATGGCAAATATCAAACACTTGTACCTCCTTTGCCTTGCTCATGCGGAGACATTCCACCAAAGACTCTTCTTGCTTGCTACTTGATGTCTACGGGTGCTTCTATTCTTGTAGACAGTGTTGGGCCTCCAAGAGCAGGAGTTTGTAGAACAGCAGCAAGTTTCCCTTAAGTGGATCACCCAAGGTTTATCGAACTCAGGGAGGAAGAGGTCAAAGATATCCCTCTCATGCAACCCTGCAACCACAAAGCAAGAAGTCTCTTGTGTCCCCAACACACCAAATAGGTGCACTAGTTCGGCGAAGAGATAGTGAAATACAAGTGGTATGAATATATATGAGCAGTAGTAACGGCGCCAGAAAAGTGCTTGTTGGCGTGTGATTGATGGTGGTAATATCGCAGACAGTAGAGATGCAGTAAAACAGTAAACAAGCAGCGATAGCAGTATTTAGGAACAAGGCCTAGGGATCATACTTTCACTAGTGGACACTCTCAACATTGATCACATAACAGAATAAATAAATAGATGCTAGACTCTACACCCTCTTGTTGGATGATGAACACCACTAATCGTGTAGGATTACAAGAACCCTCAATGCCGGAGTTTACAAGCTCCACAATATTCGATGTTCATGTTTAAATAACCTTAGAGTGCATGACAGATCAACATAACCAAACCAAGTACTAACATAGCATGCACACTCGTCGGCTTCACACTACGAAAGGAGGAATAGATCACATCAATACCATCATAGCAATAGTTAACTTCATAATCTACGAGAGATCACAATCATAGCCTACGCCAAGTACTAACACGATGCACACACTATCACCATTACACCGTGCAGGAGGAATAAACTACTTTAATAACATCACTAGAGTAGCACACAGATAAATTGTGATACAAAACACATTGCAATCATAAAGAGATATAAATAAGCACTTCACTATGCCATTCATAACAGTGAATAAGTATTCTGTGAATTATAGCCTAAGAGACCCACACGGTGCACACACTGTCACCTTTACACACGTGGGACAAGGAGTCTCCGGAGATCACTTAAGTAAAACCCACTTGACTAGCACAATGACATCTAGATTACAAGCATCATCATATGAATCTCAATCATGTAAGGAAGCTCATGAGATTATTGTATTGAAGCACATAGGAGAGAGATTAACCACATAGCTACCGGTACAGCCCCGAGCCTCGATGGAGAACTACTCCCTCCTCATGGGAGACAAGCAGCGTTGATGGAGATGGCGGTGGTGTCGATGGAGGAGCCTTCCGGGGGCACTTCCCCGTCCCGGCGGCGTGCCGGAACAGAGACTCCTGTCCCCCAGATCTTGGCTTCACGATGGCGGCGGCTCTGGAAGGTTTCTCGTACCGTGGCTTTTTCGTCTCGAAGTTTTAGGTCAGGGACCTTTATATAGGCGAAGAGGCGGCGTCAGAAGGTCAACGAGGCAACGACACGCTAGGGGGGCGCGGGCCACCCCCAGGCCGCGCCGGGGTCATGTGTGGTGGGCCTGTGGCCCCCCTCTGGCCTCTCTCGGGTGTTCTGGATGCTTCCGGGAAAAATAGGAACCTGGGCGTTGATATCGTCCAATTCCGAGAATATTTCCTTACTAGGATTTCTGAAACCAAAAACAGCAGAAAATAGGAACTGGCCCTTCGGCATCTCGTCAATAGGTTAGTTCCGGAAAACGCATAAATATGACATATAATGTGTATAAAACATGTAGATATCATCAATAATGTGGCATGGAACATAAGAAATTATCGATACGTCGGAGACGTATCAGCATCCCCAAGCTTAGTTCCTGCTCGTCCCGAGCAGGTAAACGATAACAAAGATAATTTCTGGAGTGACATGCCAGCATAACCATGATCATACAATTGTAAACATATGTAATGAATGCAGCGATCAAAACAATGGTAATGACATGAGTAAACAACTGAATCATAAAGCAAAGACTTTTTATGAATAGTACTTTCAAGACAAGCATCAATAAGTCTTGCATAAGAGTTAACTCATAAAGCAATACATCAAAGTAAAGGTATTGAAGCAACACAAAGGAAGATTAAGTTTCAGCTGTTGCTTTCAACTTATAACATGTATATCTCATGGATATTGTCAATGTATAGTAATATAACAAGTGCAATATGCAAGTATGTAGGAATCAATGCACAGTTCACACAAGTGTTTGCTTCTTGAGGTGGAGAGAAATAGGTGAACTGACTCAACATAAAAGTAAAAGAATGGTCCTTCAAAGAGGGAAGCATTGATTGCTATATTTGTGCTAGAGCTTTGGTTTCGAAAACATAAAGAGAGCATAAAAGTAAAATTTTGAGAGGTGTTTGTTGTTGTGAACGAATGGTAGTGGGCACTCGAACTACCTCATCAACCAGACTTTCAAGAGCGGCTCCCATGAAGGACGTTATCTCTACCAGCAAGGTAGATCATCCCTCTTCTCTTTTGTTTACACATGTACTTTAGTTTAGTTTTTCTTTATTTATGGATGACACTCCTCCCAACCTTTTGCTTACACAAGCCATGGCTAACCGAATCCTCGGGTGCCTTCCAACATTCACATACCATGGAGGAGTGTCTATTTGCAAAATTAAGTTGCTTACTGATGAATCAGGGCAAAACATGTGAAGAGAATTATTAATGAAAGTTAATTAATTGGGGCTGGGAACCCCATTGCCAGCTTTTTGCAAAATTATTGGATAAGCGGATGTGCCACTAGTCCATTGTGAAAGTCTGTCAGAAGTAAATGACAAGATCGAAAGATAAAACACCACATACTTCCTCATGAGCTATAAAACATTGACACAAATCAGAGGTGATAAATTTTGAATTATTTAAAGTTAGCACTCAAGCAATTTACTTTGTAAATGGTGGAGAAATACCATGTACTAGGTAGGTATGGTGGACACAAATGGCATAGTGGTTGGTTCAAGGATTTTGGATGCATGAGAAGTATTCCCTCTCGATACAAGGTTTAGGCTAGCAAGGTTTATTTGAAACAAACACAAGGATGAACCGGTGCAGCAAAACTCACATAAAAGACATATTGTAAACATTATAAGACTCTACACCGTCTTCCTTGTTGTTCAAACTCAATACTAGAAATTATCTAGACTTTAGAGAGACCAAATATGCAAACCAAATTTTAGCAAGCTCTATGTATTTCTTCATTAATGGGTGCAAAGTATATGATGCAAGAGCTTAAACATGAGCACAACAATTGCCAAGTATCAAATTATCCAAGACATTTTATCAATTACTACATGTAGCATTTCCCGTTTCCAACCATATAACTATTAACGAAGCAGTTTCAACCTTCGCCATGAACATTAAAAGCTAAGAACACATGTGTTCATACGAACCAGCGGAGCGTGTCTCTCTCCCACACAAGCATGTATTTATTCAGAGAATGAAAATAACAAAACAAAAATAAAAACAAAAGCAAACATATGCTCCAAGTAAAGTACATAAGATGTGACCGAATAAAAATATAGTTTCAAGAGAAGGAACCTGATAATTTGTCGATGAAGAAGGGGATGCCTTGGGCATCCCCAAGCTTAGATGCTTGAGTCTTCTTGAAATATGCAGGGATGAACCACCGGGGCATCCCCAAGCTTAGAGCTTTCACTCTCCTTGATCATATTGCATCATTTCCCTCTCTTGATCCTTGAAAACTTCCTCCACACCAAACTCGAAACAACTCATTAGAGGGTTAGTGTACAATAAAAATTAACATGTTCAGAGGTGACACAATCATTCTTAACACTTCTGGACATTGCATAAAGCTACTGGACATTAATGGAACAAAGAAATTCATCCATCATAGCAAAAGAGGCAATGCGAAATAAAAGGCAGAATCTGTCAAAACAGAACAGTCCGTAAAGATGGATTTTATTGAGGCACCATACTTTCTCAAATGAAAATTCCCAAACTGAATGAAAGTTGCATACATATCTGAGGATCACGCACGTAAATTGGCATGTTTTTCTGAGCTACCTACAGAGAGGCAGGTCGAAATTCGTGACATCAAAGAAATGCATTACTCGCGCAAGCAATCCAAATCTAGTATGAACCTTACTATCAAAGACTTTACTTGGCACAACAAATGCAATAAAATAAGATAAGGAGAGGTTGCTACAGTAGTAACAACTTCCAAGACACAAATATAAAATAGAGGTACTGTAGCAAAATAAACACATGGGTTATCTCCCAAGAAGTTCTTTCTTTATAGCCATTAAGATGGGCTCAGCAGTTTTAATGATGCACTCGCAAGAAATAGTAGTTGAAGCAAAAGAGAGCATCAAGAAGCAAATTAAAAACAATTTTAAGTCTAACATCATTCCTATGCATAGGAGTCTTGTAAATAAACAAGTTCATGAAGAGCAAAGTAACAAGCATAGGAAGATAGAACAAGTGCAGCTTCAAAAATTTCAGCACATAGAGAGGCATTTTAGTAACATGAAAATTTCTACAACCATATTTTCCTCTCTCATAATAACTTTCAGTAGCATCATGAGCAAACTCAACAATATAACTATCACATAAAGCATTCTTATCATGAGTCTCATGCATAAAATTATTACTCTCCACATAAGCATAATCAATTTTATTGGTAATAGTGGGAGCAAATTCAACAAAGTAGCTATCATTATTATTCTCATCATCAAATATAGGAGGCATATTGTAATCATAATAAAATTTATCCTCCATAACAGGCGGTACTAAAAGACTACTATCATTATAATCATCATAAATAGGAAGCAAAGTATCATCAAAGTAAATTTTCTCCTCAATGCTTGGGGGACTAAAAAGATCATGCTCATCAGAACCGGCTTCCACAAGCTTAGAATTTTCTATATCATTAGCAACAATGGTATTCAAAGTGTTCATACTAATATGTTCCATGGGTTTTTTAATTTTCGCATCAAACCATCCATGTCTTAAATCAGGAAATAGAATAAGAAGCTCATTGTTGTCCATTATGCCTAACTAGTGTAAAAAAGAAACAAAAAGATGCAATTGCAGGATCTAAAGGAAATAGCTTCGAGCACACACAAAACGGCGCCAGAAAAGTACTTTACCTGGGACCGGAGTATGAGTGCCTTTTACCTTTCCTCCCCGGCAACGGCGCCAGAAAAGTGGCTTGATGTCTACAGGTGCTTCTATTCTTGTAGACAGTGTTGGGCCTCCAAGAGCAGTGGTTTGTAGAACAGCAGCAAGTTTCCCTTAAGTGGATCACCCAAGGTTTATCGAACTCAGGGAGGAAGAGGTCAAAGATATCCCTCTCATGCAACCCTGCAACCACAAAGCAAGAAGTCTCTTGTGTCCCCAACACACCTAATAGGTGCACTAGTTCGGCGAAGAGATAGTGAAATACATGTGGTATGAATATATATGAGCAGTAGTAACGGCGCCAGAAATGTGCTTTCTGGCGTGTGATTGATGGTGGTAATATCGCGGACAGTAGAGATGCAGTAAAACAGTAAACAAGCAGCGATAGCAGTATTTAGGAACAAGGCCTAGGGATCATACTTTCACTAGTGGACACTCTGAACATTGATCACATAACAGAATAAATAAATAGATGCTAGACTCTACACCCTCTTGTTGGATGATGAACACCACTAAGCGTGTAGGATTACAAGAACCCTCAATGCCGGAGTTAACAAGCTCCACAATATTCGATGTTCATGTTTAAATAACCTTAGAGTGCATGACAGATCAACATAACCAAACCAAGTACTAACATAACATGCACACTGTCACCTTCACACTACGAAAAGAGGAATAGATCACATCAATACTATCATAGCAATAGTTAACTTCATAATCTACGAGAGATCACAATCATAGCCTACGCCAAGTACTAACACGATGCACACACTATCACCATTACACCTTGCAGGAGGAATAAACTACTTTAATAACATCACTAGAGTAGCACACAGATAAATTGTGATACAAAACACATTGCAATCATAAAGAGATATAAATAAGCACTTCACTATGCCATTCATAACGAGTGAATAAGTATTCTGTGAAATATAGCCTAAGAGACCCACACGGTGCACACATCTGTCACCTTTACACACGTGGGACAAGGAGTCTCCGGAGATCACATAAGTAAAACCCACTTGACTAGCACAATGACATCTAGATTACAAGCATCATCATATGAATCTCAATCATGTAAGGCAGCTCATGAGATTATTGTATTGAAGCACATAGGAGAGAGATTAACCACATAGCTACCGGTACAGCCCCGAGCCTCGATGGAGAACTACTCCCTCCTCATGGGAGACAGCAGCGTTGATGGAGATGGTGGTGGTGTCGATGGAGGAGCCTTCCGGGGCACTTCCCCGTCCCGGCGGCGTGCCGGAACAGAGACTCCTGTCCCCCAGATCTTGGCTTCGCGATGGCGGCGGCTCTGGAAGGTTTCTCGTACCGTGGCTTTTTCGTCTCGAAGTTTTAGGTCAGGGACCTTTATATAGGCGAAGAGGCGGCGTCAGAAGGTCAACGAGGCGACGACACGCTAGGGGGCGCGGGCCACCCCCAGGCCGCGCCGGGGTCATGTGTGGTGGTCCTGTGGCCCCCCTCTGGCCTCTCTCAGGTGTTCTGGATGCTTCCGGGAAAAATAGGAACCTGGGCGTTGATTTCGTCCAATTCGAGAATATTTCCTTACTAGGATTTCTGAAACCAAAAACAGCGAGAAAACAAGAACGGCCCTTCGGCATCTCGTCAATAGGTTAGTTCCGGAAAACGCATAAATATGACATATAATGTGTATAAAACATGTAGATATCATCAATAATGTGGCATGGAACATAAGAAATTATCGATACGTCGGAGACGTATCACTACTCAAACTCAATAGCTTGGCCTTGGTGATCTCAAGAGAGGCAATTTCTTCTTCATGGTTGCAACATGAGGTCTTCTCTTTGAACAAGCGGTAGTACTCATCCAAGGCTTCTTCTTGAATAGCATTGACTTCCAAGAGGAGAGCATTGTGTCTCCTCAAGGAAGTAACTTGATCCACAAGCTCATCATGGCAAGAATTGGGGTCTTCATCATCTTTCCCTTTGTTGGCTTCCTCGAGCGAGAGCATCTTCTTCTTGAGGTCACCAACCAACTCAAGAGCATGGTCTTGATCCTTGGTGAGTCGTGAAACAATAGCTTTATTCTTGTCCTCAAGGACTGATACGTCCCAAACGTATCTATAATTTCTTATGTTCCATGCTACTTTTATGAGGATACTCACATGTTTTATACACATTATATGTAATTATTATGCATTTTCCGGCACTAACCTATTGACGAGATGCCGAAGAGCCGATTGATGTTTTCTCGCTGTTTTTGGTTTCGAAATCCTAGTAAGGAAATATTCTCGTAATTGGACGAAATCAACGCCCAGGGTCCTATTTTTCCACGAAGCTTCCAGAAGTCCGAAGAGGAAACGAAGTGGGGCCACGAGGTGGCGACACACCAGGGCGTCGCGGCCCAAGCCCTGGCCGCGCCGGCCTGTTGTGCGGGCCCCTCGTGACGCCCCTTGACCTGCCCTTCCGCCTACTTAAAGTCTTCGTCGCGAAACCCCCAGTACCGAGAGCCACGATACAGAAAACCTTCCAGAGATGCCGCCGCCGCCAATCCCATCTCGGGGGATTCAGGAGATCGCCTCCGGCACCCTGCCGGAGAGGGGAATCATCTCCCGGAGGTCTCTTCATCGCCATGATCGCCTCCGGATCGATGTGTGAGTAGTCCACCCCTGGACTATGGGTCCATAGCGATAGCGAGATGGTTGTCTTCTCCTCATTGTGCTATCATGTTAGATCTTGTGAGCTGCCTATCATGATCAAGATCATTTATTTGTAATCCTACATGTTGTGTTTGTTGGGATCCGATGAATATTGAATACTATGTCAAGTTGATTATCAATCTATCATATATGTTATTTATGTTCTTGCATACTCTCCGTTGCTAGTAGAGGCTCGGCCAAGTTGATACTTGTGACTCCAAGAGGGGGTATTTATGCTCGATAGTGGGTTCATGCCTCCATTAAATGCTGGGACAGTGACGTGAAAGTTCTAAGGTTGTGGATGTGTTGTTGCCACTAGGGATAAAACATCGATGCTTTGTCTAAGGATATTTGTGTTGATTACATTACGCACCATACTTAATGCAATTGTCTGTTGTTTACAACTTAATACTTGAAGGGGTTCATATGATAACTTGAAAGTGGACTTTTTAGGCATAGATGCATGCTGGATAGCGGTCTATGTACTTTGTCGTAATGCCCTGATTGAATCTCATAGTACTCATCATGATATATGTATGTGCATTGTTATGCCTTCTTTATTTGTCAATTGCCCAAGCTGTAATTTGTTCACCCAACATCTGTTTATCTTATGGGAGAGACACCACTAGTAAACCGTGGACCCCGGTCCTATTCTTTACATCCGAAATACAATCTACTGCAATTGTTCTTTACTATTCTTCGCAAACAATCATCATCTTCCACACAATACGTTTAATCCTTTGTTTACAGCAAGCCGGTGAGATTGACAACCTCACTGTTACGTTGGGGAAAAGTACTTTGATTGTGTTGTGCAGGTTCCACGTTGGCGCCAGAATCCCTGGTGTTGCGCCGCACTACACTCCACCGCCATCAACCTTCAATGTGCTTCTTGACTCCTACTGGTTCGATAAACCTTGGTTTCTTACTGAGGGAAACTTGATGATGTACGAATCACACCTTCCACTTGGGGTTCCCAACGGGCGTGTGCTTTACACGTCATCAAGGACGATGACACTAGCTTCAAGAGACATGCGAAGATTCCGTTCATCATCATGTTCCTCCTTGAGATTGGCAAGCTCAAAGGCCGCTTCCCTTTCCAACTTCTCCATCTCCTCAATAAGATCTTGTGCCGCACCAAGTTGGGCTAGGAGAGCCCCAACATGAATCTTGGTGTCCCCCTTCATGTTAGTGAGAAAAGAATCCAAGGAATCCAAACCCATAATCTCACGTTTAACGATGAGACTAGTGGCATCATCAATATATAAGGCATTAGTTGAAGATGATGGTTTGGAAGGGGATTTTACCTCCGTGGATACCTTTGCCATGAGGCAACGTGCATTGTTGGTGACGAGGTTCTCATTAGGAGAGTCGAAGAGGGAGATAGAGGGAGTGGAAATGGCGATGGCGGCCACTCCCTCTCCTTCCTTGTTGGAGCGCTTGTCCTCATGCTCTCCATCTTCATTGGAGGAGTACTCTTCTCAAATGATGAAGGCTCTAGGCTTCTTGTTGGAGGAGACCTTATCGTCATCGGACCTTGGGGAGAACTTGGAGAATCCTTTAGAGAGTGGCTTGTACATATCCTTTGGGATAAGCCTTCCACCATGATCTTCTCTTCTCTCAAACATACAATCCGCGACAAAATGATTCTTGTCACCGCAATTGTAGCATATTCTTCCCTTTGTCCCTTCTCTTGGGCTCTTGGAGAGTCTTCTTGGAGAATCACGTGATCTTCTTGGTCTTGTGTTTCGGGACATGTTTCCATCGCAAAACTTCTTGGTGGCGAGAGCCATGTGCTCATGGTAGTTGACCTTGAGATCATCCGATCCCCACTCAACGGGATCCTCATCGCTTTCACTAGCTTCATGCACCTTCATCTTCAATGCAAGGTTGGGCTTGCGGGAGTTGTGGGCGCGAGCAACAAGATCCTCTGCATTCTTCTTGGAGATGTCCAAAGTGATGACTTCGCTAAGGACTTCATCGAATGTCATAGCACGGAAGGAGGCGTTTTGGCGGATGGCCGTCAACTTCACTTCCTCATAAGGGAGGAGAGAATTGTAGAACTTGCGCTTGATCCAATGGTCATCCACAAACGTTGCTCCAAGACCTTGCATTTGCACGGCAAGACCGATGAGGCACCGATACATTTCTTCGGGGGTCTCTCCTTCAACCATGACGAAATTGTCGGCCATATTGTTCACTTCATCAAAGCGGGAGCTTTGGATGCTTGCATTGCCGAGGAAGAGCTTCTCAAGTTTGTCCCATGCTTCCTTGGCGGTCTTGAGCGAGCGGATATGAGCGCGGTCCTTGGGGGTGATGGCCATATGAATCATGTTGATGGCGGTGGCGTTGAGTTGGTCATCCACCACATCTCTCCTTGTCAATTTCTTGGGATCTCGTGGTGAATAGCCCTCCTCGATGATACGCCAAAGCTCGGTAGAAGCGCTGCGCACATGTGAACGCATTAAGAATTGCCAATTCTCAAAGTTGTTTGACTCAAGAGACGGTGGTGAACCATGCGACAAGATATGCGGCATCGGTATCGGAACGTTGATGGTGTAATCATTTGGTGGTGGCACCGCATGATAACTCCCTTGACATTCCTCAACCGGTGTGTCATCATCCTTCCCTTTTGTTGAAGTGCCGGTATCCCCAAGCCCTTCCTTTTGTGGATCTTTTGTCGCTTCCGCGACAAAATCAACAAGAGGAAGGGTGTTAGCTTTTGGTGGCGGATCCTCGGCACTTGCTTTTGGTGGAGGATTTGGTTTTTGTACAACCAACTCCATCATCATCGCCTTCATTTGGGCAACGATGGATAACTCCAATTTCTTGAGGTCATCCAACGTAGCTGTCGTGGAATCGATGGGCGATGATGGAGCGGGTGGCACAAGGGAAGGTGACCCATTCTTATCCGCCTCTTGTTCGGACATTTCTTAGGCGGTAAAGCCCGAGCAAGAAAACCTTGCTCTGATACCACTTGAATGGATCGTAGCGAACAAGAGGGGGGTGAATGGCGCTACGGCAAGTTTTAGTCTTTTTCAATTTTTAGGCAACGGAAGGTAAAGGTGTGAACTTTAGCAATAGGGGTGATCCTACAATGAATATCAGAAAAGTGCAACAAGTAAAGGAATCAACAAGATAACGAGAGTAAGGAGCAAGACAACCGGGGGGCGCGAGGCGAGTCGAGGTTTGTTTCCCGCAGTTCCTTCCACTAAAGGAAGTACGTCTGCGTTGAGGAGGTGCTAGTCTCACACAAGAGACTAGGCGGCCACACCACGAAGGAAGGCCTCACCATCTTCCTCGAGAGAGCTCCACGAAGGTGCTCTCCTTCTTCCACTAAGGCACCGGTCGAGGTGGTGATTCATTCACAAGGTTGGGGCGAGCTCCACACACAAGGATGCTCCCAACACCCTATGGATCTAGTACATCACCAAGCTAGACTCCATAGCTGCACATCTCCAATGCTCCACCATAGGAACCCATCACCAATGCTCCACCAAAGGAACTCTTCCAATGCTCCACCAAAGGAACTCTTCTCCAATGCCCCACCAAGGAACTCTTCCAATGCTCCACCAAAGGAACTCTTCTCCAATGCCCCAATAAGGAACCCTACCACCAAGATCCACTAAGGAATAGCTAGTATTGGTGAAATCTCTCTTGGTAGAACTATAGATCGGGGTCTCCTCCACCCTTCCTCAAAGTTTGGGCAAGATTGGTTGGATGGGGAGGGAGATCCTCAAGAATTAAGCTCAGCAACAATGGAGGAGAGAGAAGGGGAAGAGATAAAATCGTGTTGGGGAAGAAGGGGCCCTTAAATAGGCTCCTCCAAATCCAACCGTTATGTCCAGATTTGGCCCAAGCGGTACTACCACTTCTGGGAAGCGGTACTACCGCTCTGAGTTCGAAATCCTCCCAGATCTGGTCAAAGGACGCAGAGCGGTACTACCGCACGAGGTACCGCAATAGGGTCCAAACCTTACTAGATCCAAAGCGGTACCAGAGCGGTACCAAGGCGGTACACCGTAACTCGGTTACGGTACCTAAGCGGTACAGTGAGCGGTACTACCGCTCGTGAGTGGTACTACCGCCCCAGGTACTGCAGGGGTACCGCAGCGTGTTCTGGGAGACGAAATCAGCGCAGACTCAGAGCGGTACCGAGGGCGGTACCTATAGGGGTAGCGGTACTACCGCTACGGTACCGGTAGTACCGGCCCGGCTAAATTTGGTTTTCTTCCCTTTTTCTCTCCAACCATGTTACCTCGCTAAACACACACAAAACCAGAAAACCTATCAACTACGCTTCAGTCTTCGGATCTTGACGCGTCCGGCGAGGTAACCGTGCACTTGCAAATCTAACAATGATACTCAAGGCACACGGTGAGATATCTCAAGTGTTGTCATCAAACACACAAAACTTGGGGTTTAAAGTTTGCTCTTACACCTTCAAGTAGTAGCGGTTGAGAGCATCATCCAGAACGTTCTTGATGTTGGTGTAATTTTTCCATTTTGCACTCCCCGAGTCAAAATACACGGCGTGTGAGTGTTGCATCCACAAAACAATGAGGGTGCAATATTGGTCTCTGTGCAAAACAATTCAAATAGACTATTATATTCTAAACTCAAACATAATGAAATAAATATATATGAAAGCATCTTGTAGCGCTAGAAAGTGACTTACTTGGGAAAATAAGGAAGGACAAACATTTCTTTATCCTTATTCACCAAGAAGAGATTTCTAATGTAATACATCACATTGAGTGTGTTCTCATAGTTGACCAAGCTCGGGGATCCACTATCGCCATGTTCGGGGATAACTCTTGCTCTTTTGTTACCTGGTAGGCCTCAGTAAGCGTGAATAGGCGAATTTTTTTGGTGGAGTCTATGCATGTGAAACATGAAGAATATGTCTTGAAACCACAGGAAAAACAAGTCAGTGGGGTGTTTATCGACAAAGTCCAAGCCATTAGAAACATTGATGGTAAAAAACAGGTATGTTGGAGATTCTATACAAATAAGACGCCTTTCCTCTTTCAGAGTGAGGTCATGCAGACTCTTCATATCACCAAGTACCGTTAGGTACTTCTCCCACGATAACATAGGTTCACCGGCCACATGATACTGCCGGTCTTTCGTGTACATCTTGTCCACAACCTGGTTTGTTTCGCAAGCGACATAATCCTTTTTCTTAGGTCTTTTCCGTCCCTATTTTTTCAAAGCAAGCTCGGCAGGATCTAATGCCACATGTGATGCAGGCGCGGCAGGATCTGACGCCACATGTGTTGCAGGCTCGGCAGAACCAGAAACCTCGGTAGACCCTTGGTACTTGGGATGTGGCCCTTGTCAACCTCCGGCAATCCACTCTTCGATCGACTGGATCAAGATAGGAAGTGTGTCGTTGGCCCTATTTTCCACTTGGTTTTCGACAATGGTGGCCATGTTTGGTTTCAGGGTCGCCAGTTCTTGTTTAACTACATTAAATTCTTCTCTGAGGGTGTGGACCGTGTCTGCATTTTCTTCTTGGGCTCCACGCGAACCGCTTGAAGAGGACCCGGCGACAACATCATTGAGTTTTCCGCAAAATGACATGGCTAACTAATCAAAATTAAAAATTATTAGTATTCTAAAAAGGAGGCGCAGCGTACGTGGTCGGCGGTCGGCGGCGACGAGGCGCGGAGCAGCGGTGGTCAGAGGCGCGGCGCGCGCGGTCGTCCAGAGAGATTGGCGGGGCGTGGCGGATTTGTGAACTGATGGCCGGGGGAACTGAAATGTGCATGTGGGAATTTTTGTTTAAGTCATAACAGTAGCGGGCCGAACGGGGGTACACTGTCACTATTTGTCGCTCCACTCAGTCGTGAACTAGTGGCAGCATGCGGCCCATGGGGCACGCGACTAATAAGTTTGTACCAGTCGCATGCAGGTTGTGTCGCACACTGCGGATAAGTTCTGTATCCAGGCGCAGGTGGTGCCCACTTACTAGTCGCGTGCAGTATCTGGACGCCCGCTGCCACTACTGCACTACTAGTCGCGTGTTCCTTTTTTGCTCACTGCTACAAAGAGCTACGGCCTGTGCTGGCAAGTGTGCGCTGCCATTAGTCGAGCCTCTATAGGCATTTCCCTACTAGTGCTTTCTAAATGTAATATCACGGGGTGGGCCCAGAGTACATATCCATCACACGAATAGACAAATCCCGATCTTGATGCATACGGCTCAACCTACCCATTCTGAATACCCGATAGACACCTCCATGATCACCCTGATACGGTGTAATCGTTGATGCTGTCAAGACGCATCCGGTGATAGTGATTAGATATGATCTCACAGTCTAAGGAGTAGATTACAACTTTTTCTTAGTTATGGTAATGTTGAACTATGTGACTGGATCACATTGCAATACTTATGTTGGGTGCGTGTGCCCATCACATCATACATCCAATGACATGATCCAATTGTTAATTGACATAAATGTCTATGATCGGGAAACCTCGATCATCAGTTGACCAATAAGCTAGTTGGCACATGGGCTCACTAGGGACTCTGGTATGTTTACATACCACACGTGTATCAATTTTTCCGATTAATACAGTTATAGCATGACATAAAACTTATTACGAACATTAGAGACATGAAAATGAAACATCTTTATTATTTTCCTCTAGCGCATATCTCCAACATCTCCACATTCCAATGGTGGTGTCACAAGACTCGCATGTCCTGCCACTGGGGGCGGGGGGGGGGGGGCTGGACCTTGGTCGACGTCGCGTCATGCCATGGTGGATTTCTATGCGGGTTGTAATCTTTGTCGGCTTCGAAAAAGCCTCCTCAATCCGGGCATCATGGTAATCCCAAGCCGGACTCTTGGGCGATGCAACACGCAAGCCAGTGGTCATCTAGGTAGATGAGTCGGCTGATCTTTTGTTCGCTAGGCGACAGGGAATAGGCATCATATATCCCCATCATATGTGTCCT
This sequence comes from Lolium rigidum, assembly GCF_022539505.1. Classification (NCBI taxonomy): domain Eukaryota; kingdom Viridiplantae; phylum Streptophyta; class Magnoliopsida; order Poales; family Poaceae; genus Lolium; species Lolium rigidum. Next base: position 301,322,043 of record NC_061508.1, read on the forward strand.
TTTATTCATGTCGACCATCCTTCCTCCCTCTTATACATTCCAATCCTCACCTAGAGCCATTCCCTCTCCTTTGGTCATCTAGGACATGTTTCCGATCTCGCGCCTTACGAATTATGTTGCCTTCTTGCACATATCCACATCATTCCCATCCTCTCTATCTACCAAATCACACTAATTCCTCAACTCATCCTCCTCCAATCCACATGTTTTTTCAATTGTATACCCACATCTCGCCCTCTAGTTCTTATCTTCGTTATCTTAGGTGGAATCCTCTCCAACATTCATCTTCATGTCGCAACAAACCCCTATAAAATTTGTCTTTGAAGTTCTTCCATATGTGTCAATGATTTCTCACATACAACACACCACTATCCATATTAGTAATATCATGAATCCCACAATATTATCCAAGGTTTGCTTTTCTACAAAAGGATATCACAAGGTGGTGCGCAAAGTTGCGAGTACTGATCTAAGGTGGACTCCAAGAAATTTGACAAAAAAGGTAAAGATTACCTCAGAGATGGTTCATAGCCAATATATGTCTCGTGATTTTTTTTGGTATACTCCTTTTATTGAGAATTCCTTAGAAGGTGCAATTTAACTATCAGTTATTTTTCTATAACTTTTTGGTCCATTTTATTTCTAGATCTTCCTTTATTTCATAGATTTGCTGGTATAGTTTTACAATATTTATGACTATTGGGTACCACTTATACTGCCACCAATCCATATATGTATTTTCAAGAAAAACAACGAACAAGCTTATTAAATGTATAGATTACCCATATGAGGAACTTGGCCGTGTATATAACAATTTGCAAATTTATTACTCCATATATATCAAAAGTAACTAAAAACATCTATCTAATTTGCATGTCAACGCACTACATACATAGTCTGTAGAGGGTGCATACGCACCCGGGAGCCGAATTGAATTTCCGGAGTATATGCTACTATAAAAACATTTAACCACTTCTTTCACAAAACTGTATAGCTTGTGGCTCGATGCATTGATACAAACCAGAGCCAACCACTTACTATTTGTTTCTTACAACGTGTACCTTTTGAGGTTCTTTATAACACTTTAGATCAGTGGTTTTATTCGACATGTCAATATTTGATTCCTTGGTCCTAGTGCAAGAGTAAATTATAAACGGCTAATCCCTCGAGCTGTTCGAAAAATCTTTCTATATATTAGAGTAGGTTTGGGTAAACTACTGTCAAGATGGTTCAGTTATGAGCGAGAACTATATAACATCAGAAACTTGTAGGGCTGGGGTGTGGTGGGGGCAGAAAGAAACTATATATGAAAAGATATCCTCAACATATAATTTCTTCAAATATGTATGTATGTAAAATAAAAAATTTAGATAGGTAATGAAACATAAATCAAGAGGGGGGAACTAAATTCATATAATTACTTGGTTGGCAGGTGATTACATTCCTTTTGTCTACCTGGTTTGAATCCTAGTATTCTCACTTGGTTGTTTATTTACTTTTTGTGTAGATCTAGTCTTCTTCGTTAGTTTGGAAGAAAATAGATGGTTAGCTCTTGATTTAGAGATACTTCGCATTGACAAAAAGTTTACTTCAACAAATCCTAACTTTAACATTAGGAGCTCTTTTACGGTGATTGGCACGGAACTTTGGTTCCGTGCGAGTTCCGTCTAATCCGATTTTTCGTGACCGTTGATTAAAACAATCATAACTTTTATCAAATTGGTATAATGATTCACAATCAAAAAACGTACATCCAGCGGTCGACCAAGATCGAGAACCTACGCCAATCAAAAACAACATCTCCTTACTCTCAAAAGAAAAACGGATCGCCGTTCTAAGCGAACGCCGCCGCGGCCAAGATCTTCGTCTCCCCTGCCGACCATGCCGTCCGTGATCGGAAACGGGATCGCGCGGGCCGAGCTTGAGAGTGGAAGTCAGCCGCCTTAGCCTGCCGGCCGAAGTAGTCATCCGCCGTCACGTTCGCCTCGCCTTGCACGGGGTACCCGTCTGTTCCTCGGCAGCCGGAGCTGTCGTCCTCATGTACAGGATCGGGACCGAGCAGTCAAGCCAGAGCCGGCCCGAGGGATCGCTCGCCGCCACCTCCTCATCTACGGGATCACGGCCGCCGCCCCGTCGACATCTGCGGGAACCCTAAGATGTTCTACTCCGCGGCCTAGTCCGCTGCGACGCCGCCGCTCTCCTCGCAGGGCGGGATCGGAGTAGGCGGCCACCACCCCCTCGCCCGCTGGATCGTATGCCACAGCCTCAACTCTCAAGGTCAGTCCAGTGCCTCAGCTCAAATTCAGTAGCGTCTGGAAAACGTAAGAGTCAAATTCAGTGTTTTGGAATTTCTATCTCTAGTCCCTAATTGAGGTGTACTCCTGTCAAATGAAAAAGAATACTCCCTCCGTTCTTATTTAATTGACTTTGATTAGAACCACAGCTAGTTCATTTGCTTTACATCCACGCGTCAATTAAATCCGTACAGAGGTAGTAGATGTGTACTTCTTCATTGCAAATAAGAAATGCATCTCAGTGTAAGCCTGAAGAATGAAGAGATTAATCACTTCATGATGCACACAGGCATATGGCATGGGTGCCCATCCGATTTCAGTTTCACAATTCCTCCATTAAGGAATATCCTGGATTGTAGAGCTTGCGTATTTGATTATAATCATGGAAAAAAAATAGCGCGCTATTTCGACGCTAATAGCACGCTATAGCGTTTTTACACAGCCCACGCTACATCATTTCGGTGCTATAGCGTGCTATAGCGCGCTATTAGCACGCTATAGCACGCTAATAGCATATTTTCCGGCCGACGCTATTTTGTTATAGCGCGCTATTTTTTTCCTTTATAATACACTAGATATACAGAAATTTAATTTAAATGTATTACTATGGATAGATTGGTAGCAACTAGGCAGATAAAAAATAAATAGTAGGTGAACTGAACAATTCTCACACTGTCATATGCATGGACAAGGAATGGCTAATTCAAAATTTTAATTTGTATCATCAGGTTCTGGTGACCAACACTCAGTTTTATTGGTCATGGTATTGGTGGATTTTAGATGCCTGAACTAACACCTGCTGCAATTCATGGTAAAGATGCACAATATAGGCCAGAACCTCCAAACACGCCTCAGCTGCAGCCACCAGCACACATGCTTCCTCGTCAACAAGGACATCGACCATCACTTTCTCAGCTTCCATCGATGCCAGGTTCTATGGCAGGGCCATCGCCAGTTAACCCAGCACTACCGTCCATGGCACACCCGATGGTACTATTCACCAATACCTTATCTGTATTTCGTTCTGATAGCTTAATATTAGATCTTTAGTTAGGTCTTATGTCTGTTTTGCTCTTCAACATTTCGTTCTGATAGCTTACTCGATCTAGTAGGACTCTGAATACGTTTTTCTTGCACTGAAACTGGAGTAGCAATTTCTGCACATTTTTCGATTCATATGAGGATGAACATGATTCTAAGATTGGATGTGAGTAGCAAGCAAATCTTGATCTGTATTGGGTTTTATGCTCTTTTCATTTAAACAAGAACTTGATGTGAACGAGGAGATGCCTTGAAAGCTGAAACGCATGTAACCAAGTCGTACATTAATTAATTGAGGCGCTAGGATATCTCCTTCTGAAACTTTCCCATCTCATCTCTTTGCAGAAGCTTATGACCCTCTTGATCCAAATGGGAACATCACTATCAAATGGGATATCATGGAGTGGACCTCATATGGCTATACTGTACGTACACCATAACTATATTCTGTCCCAATCTGCCTTGTATCATTAACACATACTACCCTATATAATATGCAGCTGCTATACTGAAACTTTGTCATCACTTAAGATCACAATCCACGAGCGCTGCGAGCGATGCCGATTGAGTCCCTGATGGATGAGTTCCACGAGAATCACCCTTACGAATCAAACAAGGAGCTTTTTCTCCATATTCATTCTATGCTTTTGTCCTGTGTGTGTAAGATCTGTGCTGAGTGGGATAACAGCAGTGATCTCCTTTGTATGTTTTATCTTATCTTCTGTTTGTTTGTATAAACTTCTACTACTCGTTTGTGACAGTGCAAACTGGAGGCCTCTTTCTGTATTACCAAGCAAGCTGTAATCTCCTGTCAACTGATATTTTACCATTGTAATTATGTTTGTTTGCTTTAGAATACATGCCAGGAGGTAATCTATATGACTTCGGCCCCGCTACGCGACCCCATGGCTTTGTGCAGTAGCTCTGCACAGGGTGCCGCCAGGTTTGGGCGGCGGGGACTCGCCGCCGCGGCCCCTGTGTTCCGCACGGAGGCGGAACGGCGGAAGTTCAACCGCTCGGAGGGCGCGCACAAGCGCAGCGCTCGCTGGTGGACGAAATGGGGGCTCACGCCCCCAGGCAAGCTCGCGAAATACGCGAACAACAGCGGCGAGGGCTCCTCCTCCGTGGGTCGAGCCCCCCCCCCCCCCCCCCGCGGCCGCCCGTGTACGACAGCTCCGAGGAGGAGGATGCCATCGTTGCACTGGAGCCGACGTTCTCCGCGGGAGATTACGTCCATGGCTCCGACGAGGAGGACGCCATCATCGCACAGGTGGCGGCGATCACGGAGGCGGAGGAACGCGTTCGCTTCCGGCGGGAGGAGGCCGACCCCATCCCCCAAGTCAGGGAGTATGAGGCGGCGCGCCGGTTGTAGCACGTCAGTAGGAGCTCCTCGCCTTCCTCCGCGTTAATGCCGTCCTCCGCCTCCACGCCTTCTTCCGCCACGAGCGACACCGCTACGCGCAGAGGCCATCGGGGCCTCATTTTGGTCGGAATTAGCTCGCGCGGTTAGGGCTAGTAGTTAATTTTGGTTTTTAGTATATATTATGTAAATTTTGATGCTCAATCGGAGCATCAAAGTATCATCTATATGTGTTCATCAATGAATTCTCCTGCGAGAATTTTAATTCCGTTTTTTTAGTTTGTATTTTACGGTTTCTGTTTTGCGCGTTAGTGCCAAAATCATCCTAAGCGACGTTTTCGGGAAACTGAATAGAGCTTTTTCGGTTACTATTATAGATGCTCCCTCAGGCCAATGTAAAAATTTATCACGTCCGAACGCCCCTGCCGCTCCTCGTATCACCGGCCATGTCTGAACACCGCCTTCTCTTCTCCCCTCGCCAGCCACGTCAGAACGCCGCCACCACTCCTTACCTCCCTGGCCACATCCCCTCGATCGCCGCCCTGACCTTGTTGAAGTGCACAAAGGCGTCGTTACAATCCTGCCGGTGGAGGTGCTCTGATTCTAGTAAGACGCCGTCGCAGTCGCAGGTCATGGCGTCCAGCGACGACGGCAGGAAAGCCGAGGCGGAGACAACGAGCAAGAACGACGCAGGGCGGAGAAGGACCGAGAGGACGGTTGAGGGAGCTGTGGCTGGAGAAGCTGCAGCCAGCTGGGGCTCCGTCGCGGGGATCGCCGGGAAAGAAATGAGCATGGTTGAGAGGGTGAGAGAGGATAAGAGACTGGCAAACGATTGAGAGAGACATGATAATGGGATTGATGTGCATACGATTATTACTGTCCGATGTGCGTACGAAAGTGCTTCCCCACCGTGAGATGGTTAGGCAATTGATGTGCGTGCAGCTTTGATTTTGTTGTCATATAAGGATCGGATGAAAAACATTCTATGTGTTGCTTTAAGATTTGTGCAGTTTATCAGATGTTTTGGCCATTTAAAAGGACGCTCGTTTTTTATAATTTTCGTAAAAAATATTAGTGGTTCCGGTCCCACATATTTTGGTTCCGGTCCCATATTATTGGTTCCGTCAGTTTGGTTCCGTCTATTTACAACCATTAGATCGGGTTGGTTGAACGGTTATTAAAAATACCAATCATTTTAAAACTTGTATAACATTAGTTATTCTCCGTTTCGAACATTTAGTTTTCAATTCTTTTTTTCAGTGTCATCTTAGTGTGCATCAGTGCAATCAACATGGTAAAACTCTGATTGTTAGCATACAAAAAATTTCTTTGGATTTACCCTTTTCAAATAATATGACTCAATTTATCATAAGATGGTTTGCATTTACTTGGCATAAGTTTGAATTGGGCTGAAGTTCATTTGCCAATATGAATACCTAGCTATTTCCATTTTGAGAAAAAATAAATTAGTAGGCCATAAAGGTATGGAAAAACCAAGCAGCATTTGTTGCTGTCTCCTGGATCACTAGATCCATCCACCGAAAAGCCCCCACAACACTCTATCTCCAGGATGAGATGATGACGAACTGGACAATTTCTCTCCCTGGTGGTATATGCATGAGTCGTACTAATTTGGACATCTGGAGATCGATGTCAAGCGCATGTCCGGGAGATCGATGTCATGTAAGTAACCCCACTACTCAAGCACACCGTGTTGCTTTGGCTAGACAAAATACGTTGCAAAAGAGCTTTTGTGCGATGAATCCCGGAAGGAACTGGCCTTCAATTTCTTGTAGTGTATGCATTGCTGGTAGTGTGACTGCAAGGGGCCGACCGGGAGCCCATAATTTGGTGGTAGCATAGCTGTTCAGTTTTGTTTTCATTGGCGTTGGCCGATGGAAATGGTGAATGACATCATCGTATACTTAATACATAGTATTGTACATTTGTGCTTGTGCTTGTGTACACGCTTTGCTTCTTGATCTAATGGAAAAGCCGAGAATATCCCCTTTCCAATAAAAAAAAAAAGGGCAATGATACGTGGATAAGGCAGTGCCTAAGATCACCCCATTTTTTTGTGTGGCTTTAATTGCTTGTGTACACACTTTCTCTATTGATCTACTGGAAAGGCCGAGAATATCTCCTTTACAACAAAAAAATGTTATGGATATCTGTACATCTTCTCGGTCACAAATGGCCGAGTATATCATTACCCACATCGACGTGCAAGTAGAGGCAAATGAGGGTAGCATTGCAATTGTGGGTCATGTATTTTTCTGCGCACACGTGTTCACTTTACAAGGCCGGACAACAGACCAAAGTACGCAGAGGGATAAGGCATACGTGTATCCTAATCTTGAAGATTATAGATCTGAGCTTAAACTCCGTATTACTTCACCGCATTTTTTTCGATAAAGGGCGCTTTATTATTACTCAAGTCAAGTATTACACCCGGCCTCTCGTATTAAACTCCGTATTACTTCACCGCATTTGTTGCTATCTCATTGATCTCTAGCTAGATAATGCTATATATATCCATCTGAATACAAAACCATCAAATATTATTTTATTTCGAAAACATCCATACATACTTATTTGGGAACAACTTAAATTAAAATTCCCCTTGCACTATACAATCGAAAAAGAAACTCTTGTACATAAAGCATCTACATGTCTTCCATGGACTGATGCATATTTTGGTAGAGGTTTTCACTCCGACGGGAAGAACCATCCAGACATGGATCTGCTCATGTTGCGAGTCTCGTCGAGCGAAACTAGTTCAGTTTCGCCGCTAACCATGTCATATACACAGTAGCTGGGAGTATCATTTCCAAATATGGCGGGCCGTGTCCATGTCCGTGCCCAATCCATGCCAAGAACAAACACACAGTTTCCTCTTTGGAACCGGTGATCATAGTGCTTCACTGAGCCCGCTGCAAGTGCCTTGGAACAATTCCTGCTGAGGAACAGGACCTGGCCACCCAAGTCCTTTTTCACCTCTGACCATCGTCCCTCGCTGAAATCTGCCTCAAACACTCGTAGATCCATTGTCGTGCCGTTATCCTCGGTGATGCTTCTGCTCCAGTGCACCATCAGCAGCTTCTGCTTGTCGGATGAAACGACTAGGTAGGAATTGAAAGACAAAGCTGGCCGGTCCTCCACGACATGGTCAACCAGAGGAGCCTGCCGCTCCCGGTAGCTGTCTAGGCCATCGGCAAACAAGTCATGACAGAACAACTTCCCCGATAGGGTAAGACCAAATATCTTTCCACGGTAAAAGGCTATGTCTATGCTGCCCTCGCTTGGACGATGATGATAAGGGGACATGACAGGTAACCATGCAGTAGGCCGCCGCTGGTTTGGCACGAAACATAGCATGTTTGTGTACTTAGATAATCTGAAGTTAGGCGCCGTCATACCGAATTGATAGCCGTTGAGTCTCATGACGACGAGACGAGACGAGCAAACCACCAACTTCATGACCCCTGTATGTGTCAATGTCCATCGGCTGTGTCCTCCTGGTGCGCTTGCCACGAGCCGCCCAATGTTTGTCGCTGACAGAGCAGACCATGCGTTCGAGGTAGCGAGACGGGACCTCGATGGCCTGCGTCGATGCGGAGAAATGGGCACGGAGGAGGCATCGACCTGAACCCTTGTGTTGATACATGACCCAGTTGTCGAATGAGGTGCGGGCACGGTACCACTTGGGTGTGGGGAAGTGGCGCACCGTGCCGCTTGCGATGCTCTGGTACGTGCCATTGCCGAGGTTGATCCACGGCACGGACAGCCATTGGTGTCGCGTGGCGAGGCGCCACTCACGGCAGACAGCACCATAGCTGATACAGTCGTCGTCCGACAAGAGGCGTGAGAGGATTTCGCCGGAGATCTCTCGGCGGGAGGTCTCGCCATGGCCCTGAAGTAGCCTTGCCGAGACAGAGACCCATGGCTTCCGCGACTGTCCGAAGGAGTGATGGAAAAAATTGAGTGATGGAAACTCAATTCTTGATAGCTAGGCTGGGTTTTATTTTTTGTCGATCTATATAATTTGAAGCCTATTTCATATTGTTGGCCAATCTGTTGTATTCCATTTGATCATGGACTCGATCGGAGCGTTTATATAGTAGGTGGATCGTAGAATAGGACATCATGTAAGTCGTGTCATACTTATCAACGCGCGTATGATAAAAAGATAAATAGAGAAAGACAAATCTTATAGGATCGCTTCAGTGAGTGTATGAGGAAATAGAGATCACAATCACCTAACTGCCTTTTGATAAAAGAAATATGTTAATATCAATAAAATATATCAATTACATCAAGTCTACACTATGGGACTAGTTCAAGGTGCCAACGACCATATCCTGTGCAGACGGTATTTTATCGGGCCGCTGGCATAGGTCCTCAACCAGGCATGTCAGCGGGCTGACCGTCGGCATAGAAATACCATCGGCGTAGGTCAACCTATGGCGACGACAGCCGTTGGCATAAAAATGGTTGTCGGCGCAGATCCTCTCGCGTGACTGAGCGGTAACAGCGTCAGAACTGTTTGTTGGCACAGTTTTTTCAAAATTTTGGCCATCCACACCCCCCTCTCATCGCCTTTTTTCAGTAACAAATTTGAATTTTGATTTTTTATAAAAAAGGTTTATTTCTCAGTAAAATGGCTTTACCTTTTGAGTACACCGTCAGAAAAAAAAAGTATAACCTATCAAATATCAAAATGATCATCTCAAAAAGTTACATCCAATTTTAAAACCTTTGGTCATTTGCATTTTTTTTAGATTTTCGAAATTTCAAAGGAAAATATGAAAGCATGAAGATTTTAATTTTTGCGAGAAATTCTTTTCATATTTTTTTGATTTTTGTACAATTTAAAATTAATAATTAAATTATGCATAAAGATTATTATTAACTTAATCATTGATTTTTATTTAAACAATTGTTTAAAAATCAAAATAAAAAAGATTTGTGACTTCACATTCTAAGGGTTATAGGGTTGATATGCACTAGTAGAAAACAAGTCTTTTGTTCGGAGCTGCCCAGAGCTTTAGTCCCGGCTGTGTTTGAAACCCAGACTAATGTGCCATTAGTCCCGGTTCAAATGGGTAGGATGCCGAAATTTTTTAGTCCCGGTTTGTAACTTGACCTTTAATCCTTGTTGGAGTCTCCAACCGGGAATAAAGGGGTTGCGGCAGGCCCCACCGGTGCGAAAATCTTTAGTCCCGGTTGGTGTCCGCAACTAGGACTAACGGTTTTCTAGGTTTTTTATTCCAACCCCCTCCCCCATGGATTGACTTTTTAGCTTTGTAAGATACAAACCAAAATGACACAAAATTCAAAATTTAAAATCCTTTTAGATATAGGTAGCTTAAGTAATCTAGTTATTATGAAAAATAATAAACATCAATTTCGAATTATTTTACAAAAAACTATATTTTTTGGTAAAACTGAAATGTCTTTTGCATACAATTTCGAAAAAATGTTTAGTATATGAAAATGTATCTACGCCAAAAGTTACATCTGATTTTACCGGGGTTTGCCTGGTAAGCCAATTTTTAGATTCTCAATTGCCAAAGTGAAGTATGAAAATTTTCAGGTGTTAGGTTTTGCAAAAAAAATATTTATTCAAAACTATTATTACATCATTAATTTTGTTTATTAAACTAATTATTTAAAATTTAAACAATAAAGAAATGTGACATCGTGACCAAGAGGTTAAAAGGATTGATATGATACTAATATCGATAACATTCGCGCAAGCACTTGCAATTGGGATGGAAGAAACACGGAGGTGGAGGTTAAGCGTGCTAATGCTGGAGCAGTGGGAGGATGGGTAAGTGATCGAAAAGTTTGACTATGAGTAAGTAATTTGACTAGAGATAAGTGTAGTTAGATACTAAACTGGTTAAATAACTTGAATACTAGAAATTCTGAAGAAAAAATAGAATGGGGAAAAATTAGAAAAACATTGAATGAAAAAAATGTCGTGGAGACCTTTAGTCTCGTTTGGTGTTACAAATTGGGACTAAAAGTACTCTGCCCCCAGCACGCGCCCTAGTCCACGCGGAGGGCCTTTAGTTCCGATTTATAACACAACCGAGACTAAACAATGGGGTTTTAGTTCCGATTTCATAGTTTCAGTTGGGAAACCGGTACTAAAGGCCCTTCCCAACCGGAAAAACATTTTAGGGCAATATGCTTGTTGTATTACCAGGGGGCCAAAGGCCACAATATATAGTACATGTACAGGTGCATATATGCAGAAAGCCTCCTAACATATGGGAAAACTACAATATACAGATATATACATCTAACACCCCCCCGCAAACTCATGGTGGATCCACAACACTGAGTTTGGAGAGTAAGAAATCATGCTGCGCTCGAGTCTGTGCCTTCGTAAAGAAATCCACCAACTACAAATCTGAAGGCACATAATGAACCGCAACAACATCATCCTGTACCTGAGCACGTGTGTAAAATGCAACAACACCAATATGCTTGGTCAGCTCATGCTTGACCAGATCACGTGCAATACTGATAGCACCTGTACTGTCAGACAAAAATAGAGTGGGTGTGGTAACAGAGACCCCAAAATCTGCAAGCAACCACCGTAACCAAGTCACCTCAGCAATCAACAAAGCCATAGCACGCAACTTAGCCTCAACACTCGAACGGGAAACTGCGACCTGTTTCTTCGTCTTCCAAGCAACAAGCGAACCACCAAGAAACACACAGAAGCAGAAAGTGAACGACGATCCGTAGGATCACTCGCCCACGTAGCATCCGAATAGCACTAGAGCTGGAGAGAGCTAGAACGGGGAAAGAAAAGGCGACGAGTGATCGTGCCATGAAGGTAACGAAGAACACGGAGGAGATGACTATAGTGAACAGTGGTAGGAGCTGAGACAAACTGACTCAGAATATGAACAGGATAAGAAATATCGGGACGAGTGACAGACAAGATAAACAAGACTCCCAACAAGATGGCGATAACGGGTGGGATCGGGAAGAGGATCACCATCAGTAGGACGAAGCTTAACATTAAGCTCCATAGGAGTATCAACCGTGCGCTCATCCCCAAGAGCAGCACGAGCAAGAAGATCCTGAATGTACTTTTCCTGAGAGATAAAAAAGTCATCAGAAGTGGAGGAAACCTCAATGCCAAGAAAATAGCGAAGAGGACCAAGTTCAGTCATAAGAAACTGATCGCGAAGACGAGCCTTGACAAAGGCAATATACTCAGGATCATCACCAGTAATGATCATATCATCAACATAGAAAAGGAGAAGAGTACGTCCACGAGGAGAAGTGTGAACGAAAAGTGCTGGATCATGAAAACTAGGAGAGAAACCAGCAGCAGTCACCACAAAGGCGAAGCGCTCAAACCGAGCACGAGGGGCCTGTTTGAGACCATAGAGAGAACGTCGAAGATGACAAACCATCCCATCGGGAACTGAATACCTGGGAGGAGGCTGCATATAAACCTCCTCAGTCAACTCGCCATTAAGAAAAGCGTTCTGAACATCAAGCTGGGACACAGACCAGCGTCGAACAGAAGCAACAGCAAGAAGAGTACGCACAGTGGTCATATGAGCCACAGGAGCAAAAGTCTCATCATAGTCACGGCCGTGCTCCTGCTGAAAGCCACGAGCCACAAGACGCGCTTTATAGCGCTCAAGAGAACCGTTAGAGCGAGTCTTAATTTTATAGACCCACTTACACGTGATAGGACGGACACCAGAAGGGGGAGAAACAAGATCCCAGGTGCCAGTGCGCTCAAGCGCATCAATCTCCTCAGCCATGGCAAGCTGCCATTCAGGATGGCGCGAGGCATCCCGATAAGAAGTCGGCTCGGAGACGACAGAGAGACCATAGTGACTAGGAGAGTAACGGTCTGGAGCACGACGCTGACGAACAGGCCGTGAAGAGGGAAGCTCATCAGCGGAAGAGGACTCATCAGAGGAGGAAAAAGGAGCAGGAGAAGCCGGAGAAGCCGGAGAACGAGGAGAACTCGGGGAACTAGACGGAGGAGAGGATGGCACCGAAGTAGAAGGTGGCGCATCAGAGGTAATAGGTGGAGGAGAAGGGACAGCAGGAAGTGCATCAGGAAAAAGAAGAAAAGAGAGATCATCCACCGGGTAAGTACCAGAGGTAGGACGAGGATAGAAGGGACGCGTCTCATCAAACGTGACATCACGAGAGATACGCATCCGACGACCAACGGGTCCCAACAGCGATAACCCTTGTGCTCATCACTGTATCCAAGAAAAACACACTCAACAGACTGAGCGGTCAGTTTGGTGTGTTCGCGAGGAGGCAGAAGGACATAGCAGACGCAACCAAATGAACGGAGAGTCGAGTAGTCTGGAGAAACACCGAGAGACGCTCGAGAGGAATGCCACCCTGTAGAGCAGCAGAAGTCTGAATGTTATTGAGGTGGGCCGACGTAGCAACAGCCTCAGCCCAGAAATGTGGCGGAAGAGAAGAAGCAATCATCATAGCACTGGTGGTCTCAAGAAGATGACGATGCTTACGCTCGGCGACGCCATTTTGAGCATGCGCGCCGGGACAAGAAAACTGAGCGGGGGTGCCCTCCTTAGCAAGGACACTACGAAGGTGTTGGGAGATATACTCACCAGCAGAATCAGCACGGAACACGCGAATGGGTGAGGAATACTGAGTGCGGACCATGGCCGCAAAACGCTGATAAATAGAGAGCATCTCACTGCGAGAGCGCATGAAAAACACCCAGGTGTACCGTAAAAAATCATCAATGAATAAGATATAGTATCGATGGCCCCCTTTGGAAGCGAAGGGAGCCGGACCCCAAACATCTGAATGGACTAAATCGAACGGTCGCTGAGAGACAGACACACTAGTAGGATAGGGAAGCTGAATCTGTTTGCCTAACCTACAACCCTGATAGTGTAACGACCCATCTCCAGAGACAGACCCCAGAAGGCCACGATGAACCAAAGACGACAGGCGAGAGTCACAAAGGTGACCAAGATGATGATGCCACTGCTGAAAAGAGACGGTGACAGAGGCAACAACCGGAGGAGAACTGGCAGATGGAGTGGCAGCGGAAGGAACACAAAGCCAGTATAACTCCCAAAGCCCCGGAGACTTACGGCTACGAGGGCCAGCTCCAACCAGGGCCTGTGTGCGACGATCCTGAACCGCACAAGACTCAGCGTCAAGAATGACGCGACAACCAGAATCGGTGAGCTGGCTAGCAGAGAAAAGATTCATCTGAAGGCGAGGAACATGAGAAACATCAGGGACAGAGAAAGAGGGAGTAGAAAGGGTGCATCTACTAGAAACAGGAATAGAGGTACCATCAGCCGTGACAACACGGACAGGAGAAATAAGAGAGCGAAGAGCAGACAGAATAGAAGACTCAGAGGTCATATGAAAGGAAGCTCCAGAATCAAGATACCACGGGGACGTACCTGACTGTGTAGAAAGTGGTGGTCGCGCAGTGCCAGAAGAGCCGGTCACAGAACCAGCAGTGCCCGGCGAGGAAGAGTCTGTAGTAGCGAACAGACCGCGAAGACCCCTGAGAATGTCCCGATCGGAGAGTGCAACGCGCAGAAGATCTCGAAGAGTCGGCCTGGCGACGATCCTGGAACTGCTGACTTAAACTGGGATCTCGCGTCCAACAGGTGGAGGAAGTGTGACCAACCTTGTCACAGTAGGTGCAATGAGGACGAGAGCGGAGGCTCGGACCGCGAGGCTGCTGACGTAAACTGGAATCCCAAACATCAAGCAGGCAGTGAAGCTGCGCTATCTCATGCGCAGAGAGGGGCGCGACTGGAGAGATCGACGTACAATCAGGTGCCGACGAGGAGCTATCACCCACACGCACAGAGGCCACCAAAGGGGGCGACAGAGAGCAACATGCCGATGAAGACAGAGTCGGCAAAGCGCGGTCGTAACCACGTGAAGAGGCCGCGAAAGTCGATGTAGAGCGGCGGGCCGACGTAGACGAAGTCGACGAAGCGCGGGCAGAGCCGCGTGAAGAGGCTGCAAAAGTCGATGTAGAGCGGCAGGCCGACGTAGACAGAGTCGACGAAGCGCGGCCATAACCGCGGGAAGAGGCCGCAAAAGTCGATGTAGAGCGGTGGGCCGACGTAGACGAAGTCGGCGAAGCGCGGGCAGAGCCGCGTGAAGAGGCCGCGAAAGTCGGTATAGAGCGGCGAGCCGACGAAGACGGAGTCGGTGAAGCGCGGGCAGAGCCGCGTGAAGAGGCTGCAAACAGCGACGAAGAATGGATAGCCGTCATACACGAAGGCAGCGGACAAATACAAACTACCGAAGGGAGACCCAAAGATAAGGCGGGATCAGCGGAAGAAGACATCGGGTAACAACGACCGACGACAGTTTTTTTTTTTTTTTTTTTTTTTTGATGCAAGTCAACTACGGGAGATCTATCCGATCTCAGCAGAATTGAGGCGGGCGACCAGCACAGAACAGCACGGATCGGGGAGGGAAATCAGAGAGCAGGCGGGCAGCACAGAGCAGCACGGATCGGGGGCACAGAGCAGGCGAGCGGATCACACGCGGAAGGAGGAGCAGGGCGAATCGGGGCGGACGGCCGCGGGTCGCGCGGGAGCAGGGCGAATCGGGGCGGATGGCCGCGGGTCGCGCGGGTCAAGCAGCAGAAGGCGTCGGGCGGCAGGCCTGGAGATCGGGAGCAGGCGGGCGGCCTCGGGAAATCGGGGCGGAGCTGAGATCGGCCGAGGCGTCGGGCGGATGAGCAGGGGAGAGATCGGCGCGGAGAGAGAAACTGGATCGGCGCCGGAACAAGCTTCAACGTCGGCCGTACGGACTAGAGGAGGAGGATCAATTTTGCTCTGATACCATGTTAGGGTAATATGTTTGTTGTATTACCAGGGGGCCAAAGGCCACAATATATAGTACATGTACAGGTGCACATATGCAGAAAGCCCCCTAACATATGGGGAAACTACAATATACAGATATATACATCTAACAAAACAGACCCGTTTTCTACGAAGAAGTTAAACGTGTTGGGGCTAAAGTAGCGTGAAAATAGGTGACCGATCGGAAGTTTGACCATGAGTGTAATTTGATCAAAATCAAATGTAGTCAGTATTAAAAATAATCTATGTGAGAGATTTAAAAAAAATTGAAAATTTTGACCATTTTTTTGTTAAAATTCAAGCTAGAATTGCCAAACGGCCACTGTCAGCATAGCCTAAGGGATTAGCTCGACGGCGAGGTGCCGACGGCCGCCATCGACACAGCTTGTGTTGACGGCCATCCTGGATGTGCCGACGCGGCTGCAGGCCGTCGTCACCTCTACTCCCGTAGTGTTATGCATCACATAATATTAGATATTATGGATGCACACTGTTAAAGACAAAAGAAAAAAAGAGGCCTCGCCGACCCAATCAGAATCTTGCAAAACCAAGAACATCAAAAGTGGTGACAACACATAGATCCGGAAAATTACCCAAAAACAGCACCCGCAGAAAGTTAACAGCCCATAAACATCATCCTTATCTCGTTCAACCATCATAGTAAGATCGATCTAGATTTTCACCACGTAGAAGGTCCAATATGCTAACAATGCCTTTAGTAAACCGAAAACTGAGACCGCTAAAAACATAATCCTCTAGTATCGCCATCCAGCTCGCCGAGGTCACTATTCTGACATGCCGATCCTCTGACACAAACTTCTCTCGATCAAGCCAATCCGATCTCTTCGTATGTTACCAACATCACCTAGAGATATCACTCAATATGAGCATGCAGACCCTCTAGCCCTCGATCCACCTTGACAGGGCCACCTCCATAACTAGTACCATGAAAAAATCCCGGCCGACGAGGCGGGCTCTCGAAGGAGAACATTGGGCTTCCACCACTGGAACCTCAGCATGGTGATCCTCCTGTGCACACAATCGTGTGCAGCACTGAAGAGCTCGATATGGGACCTCACGAATAGATGAGATACAACTTCAGAGGGCCATTGCAGACGTCACCCCTTCCCACCCTAAGTAAAGATGGACATGGCTGAAGGGACGCCGCACCTCACCAGATTGTGGCCAGACACCATGGTCTACACTGGGAATAGTGCAACGATCGTGGCTATATTCTGTCTAAGTGACAGCAAATTAGATCGAAATAAGAATTGGGGGTTGAAAATTTTGCTAGGGCAATAGAAAAAGAAAAACAGAGAACGCCTCGTGGCCTCCATCCACTATCGGACGACCTCCTCCGACTACAAATCACTTCCTCATGCTCCAAAAAACTCGTCAACATCACCAAGAGTATTGTTTTACTATTTTCTGAATTTAAGAAAAAAAAATTGATTACTTACTGGAACTAATTAAAATTTGAACCATAGGTACACCAAATAAGGCACTAAATTACAAAAAAAATATAGTATGATTGAAATTTTAAATCTTGTTCCAAACTGCATTTGCATGTCATTTTGGCTAAAATGAAATCATATGAAAATAAGGAGAAAAAGTTTAAGAATTTTCATGGACAACTTTGGTTATGTCTAAATATAAGGTGAATATGAAATTTTAATATCTAAGTAGATTTAAGACAGTGTAACTTCAATATAACAAACTTGCCAACGCCCACTTTTTCACCTGCTTGAACTTTTTGGAAATGAGCAAGGTCTATTTTTATTGAACAAAATCTACACTATTATTATAAATGAACTCATAACATGAAAATACCAATTGAAGTAGGGATAGGAAAATAGTAACAGTGCATGACATGCATGTCTTCACATGAATTGATTTGGTACCAATTTTTATATTGATTATGATCTTACTAATGTGATCACTTCCAAAAATAGTAGTGGGTCGTTATTTTACCAGATGCGATGAGAAACATGTTAAGAGTTATTTATAAGGAAGTAAACTAGATTAATTTTGTGCTAGAAATTACTTTCGACAACGGCCATGTGCCTTCATGTCATTTCTTAAGGACCTTGTTGATGCATTTAGACATGACAGTTATGTTAGTCTATGAATTATGATCTCATTAAACCTCAGAATTCATTGTTAGTACGTGATATATGTATGCTCATTTTGAAGTTCAATAGGATATTTTCACTGTTATTTAACATATTTTATAAAATTTGGGATTAAATTATTACGCAGTAAGGTAGTTTTCCATATTTTTGTATGCCAATTCGATGTATTCTCTCGAAGTGGGAAAAATAAAGGAAAAATATATTAAAGAAGTTCAAGATAATCAAGAAGCAACACGAAAGGGCACATGTGGTGAAGCCCTATTACCCCACAACACGGCCGATGCACATGGGCGCCCGCATGATGACTAGGCATGTGTTGGCCCATGACCACCGCCTTTGCACCGCCTACCCTCACGGACCCATTCATATCCTAAAATATTCTCTATTTATTGAATGATTTATCGTTGTCGCCATAGGGGATCAACCAAGCACGAAGAACTAGAAAAAAAAATTGTCTACTATCTAGAGACTATTAGAGGAATCATGCCATAATTATTCGTTGCCATCATCCTTGTTCTGCTCTTATGATGAGCAAATAATATCACATCCTAGACTATGGCTTTCAGTAGTGACTATGTATAAATCTCACCATATGCTTCCTATTATTTTTATATTATATAATATGTTCTCACTGATAACGATTTTTTGTGGCAGTATTTGCTTCCATATTTGATGACTCATCCTACGCTTTTATGACACCTTATTATAGTACTCAGCATACGCCTTTTCATTATGGCAGTACTATTTATGAAGGTGAATGATATCCCCACCTGAAAAAAGGTCAAAAATGTGGTTATGTTAGGTACCGAGTACTACTAATGTTTCTGTCATAATCGTCATCATGACATCATCACATTTCTTCTTCATAAATTGGGAAAGATAGTAGTATGAATCTACACCTAGTGTAACATGATTTATCATGGGAATGCCAATATCCAAATAAATTGCATAGTTTGGTATATCTAATAGGCTGCTTAGCATTCACTTCGTTGTGCATGGAATTTCGTAGAACCCATGTGTATTCTAACATATTTCTACATGCAAGAAATATTCATGCTTTATCATCTCCCCCATGCCTCAGTTGTGTCACCCCTATTGTTCATATTTTTTCATCCCCATTTCTTCCACTATATTGAAATCATGAATATAGCCTCTTATCTCGGATTCAGTCGGTCGATAACTATTACTGATCTCACATAGTCCACCATCTTATACTTTCTCGCACATACTACACATCTTTCTTGTCTCCTTCTACAATATCACACATTCCTCATCTCTTCTTACCGGTTACCCATCTCTCCTCATAAATCATCTATATATCTGTTGTTTTGCACCTAATTCCAAATGGCATACTTTTGCATCTAACTAATTCAGGATGAGGATTGAAGTGGAGTTTATGATCATCGATAAATGTGGGGAATAATCTGATCTTGTTACAACAATCGGAATGGCCGGTGATAGGGAACTGATATGCACTTTAATTTGTCAGGCTAGCTATTGGACCTTGTTTATGGCCTAGATGTGTTAATTTTTTCATTTTAGAAAGATGAAATGGACTGGTCCTTTTTATGCCACCTGACTAGGCCCCGTAGATCGATGGTTTTAATGGACTTTTCATATAGACATGTCCACCGATCATTGAAAATAATTTATGCCACCTAGCAACATATGTTCATGAGGTCAAGTTAAACTTGAAAAATATCGATGGTTCATTTATTACCTTGCTTCCTAACAGGTTATCTCCAGAATGCGAAAGGTTTTTGTGCCTCATTTTCCCACCATGATTACTCCCATCTACCTTAAAGACTATAATTTTAGGTGCATTCATAAAAATTAATATGAGTTTACATAACTAGATCCATCGAAGAATTTTTGTCTTGGAAATTTTAGTATCTATTTCAGTGACATGCTTCCTAGAGTCGTATTGTGATCATAAAGCTTGATTTCTCCAAAAGCTTCTAATACTATAGAAAATGAATCTAAACTTTCAAGTCACATGGATACACGTTTTAACAATAAACGGAGTGGCTGGATTAAGTCCATTATTTCTTCTAGTTCACCTGCTATACTTTTTGATGCGTGTATGGTAAACATTTTTTTTTGCCAAAGAGAGATCATGTTGGGGTACTCCCTCTCTTCCCTTATTTTTTGCTATAGTTATTTGTTAATGACCTTCTTAAATACAGAATAATACCCTTCCATCATCAACTATCTTCTATATTTTCCTATTATATAGTGTGAGATCAATGACATGCTTTTGATATTTCTAGATCATATGCACCATATTTTTGCTCTAAAGGTGATTTTACACAAACATCATGTGTCCACTTGTCTGAAAAAATAATTTCATAAATCCATCATGGTCCCTATTATTGTCAGATATGGCTCGGTTATGGGTTGGAATCATCTTTTGATTCTAGGTGGGATTTATGACTTTTCCATATCTTGGGGTTGCTAGTGGTTCTGTTACACCATGAATTGGGGATCTCATATTAATAGTGCACATACTTGAAAGAAGGTTATCCTTTAGTTTGAGCTTCTTATCACAGGGGGCAAGTTTGGAACTGATTAATTCAACATTGAGCTCTATGCCTTTTTTCCCTTCCTCCAACATCCACCTAGACTAACAAAGCTAGTTAGGTAGGATTTCCAAGCGGTCTTTAGGGAGAGACAACCAGGATACACCTTAACATTCATGGTTTCTTAGGAGATAATTTGCAGGGGTCTTTAGCAAGAGACAACCAGGATATATACAACTTAACATCATGGTCCATATTAGCATTCCTTGTTTCTTAGGAAAATAATGGTGAAATAGGCATTGTTAATTTCCCTAGTTTTGGCACTCTTATTACTTCGCTATAGTATGTCATGCCAAAAATCTTTGTGGATGTTTCTAGTGGGCGGATGCTCTTAAACTGGTGGATAATTTTCGCATGATTTCTACTATTAAGTCAAGATCTTGGGATTCCTTTCTATTTTGGTGTGATAAGTTGATCAATGATGGTTCCATATTTAGCATCTCTATTTAAGATTGACACGTTTGTTTTCCTTTGTCATAGACGAGAAATTTTCTTGGCGGAGGTGTATGCTCTCGAAGGCATAAATACCTTGTCCATCTTCCTCTATCCATAAAATCATTTGATGATTACTTGAAACTCTAACTGCTCTCTGATTGGACTCAGTGGCGGACATAGAATTTTACCAATAGGTATGCCACACACATAAAATTTAACGATAACTTTGGTGAAGTCCATTATCAGATTCAGTAAACATTGGTAAAATTTATGTTTGCAATTTATTTTTATTTAACTATTTATCATGTGTAGGATATATGATTCTAGAACAAAAACTGCAAAAATGGTACTTGAATAATTACCGTGCATGGATACCGCGTGCCGGCATCGATTACCCTCTCTGGGTCATGGGCTCCGTCGGCCGGAGTGGGATCATCGTGGCTGTGAAAGGACTACCAATCTTCAACCTTACTGTGTACCAGCGAGTTGGCGTCCATGTCGCAGGCTCCCAGTGGACAGCGATGTTTAGTTCCGCGGATCGCAGTTTCGACTTCTGATGGGAGCAATGGCGCAGTGGCAGCGTAGTCGCTGGCGCACTAGAGTCTAGGTTTTCTTGGATGGATAGATACTAGACTAAATTCGAAGTGTGGGATGAAGTGATCAGGTGTTTCCTTCTTTCTACTAGACAATACATCCACGGCTCATGGAGATTAAGCCAAGCAGTGTTGCATCCGCCGTGCCTTTTTTCTTCTACTATGCATAGCAGATTGCACGACACGGCTGTAGGGTATGCCGTGGCATACCCGGCATTACCTTCTAGGTCCGTTATTATTCATACTATTGTCTGGTCCTGTCGGTAAGGGTAGAGGTTTGTGGCGGCCAATTTTATTACCATACTAGATCATGAAAAGCGCGCGTTGCTGCGCCCATCCATCATAAAGATTGAGTGATACACATATTTGAACAATAGACCCCTTTAATTTTATAAAAATCTGACTAATGCCTTGATGTAGCGATAGCAATTTACATCATGACAAACTATTGCACCGTCATAACCATTTTCTCTTTTACCTATGGTCAAAAGTACATTCGTGGGAAGATGCAAAGAGAAATGGACAGAGCAAAAAGTTACACCATTCTATCCTTTAAAAGCCTAGGACCTTCTAATAGGAACATTTCATTCTAATGAAATCCGCATCAAAGATTACAAAAAAAAAAACGTTGCCATGGGCCATGGCAAAGGGCCTTGGAACCACCAATTTTCTATAAAGATGCCAGGGCCAGGTAGCCAAGATCATA
Organism: Lolium rigidum; assembly: GCF_022539505.1. Taxonomy (NCBI): domain Eukaryota; kingdom Viridiplantae; phylum Streptophyta; class Magnoliopsida; order Poales; family Poaceae; genus Lolium; species Lolium rigidum. The sequence goes on from NC_061508.1 coordinate 301,344,069, forward strand.
GAAAAGGATTCAGTTTTCATTAGCATGGAAAATTAATGAACAAAAAGTGACAGTAAAGAGTTACAAGTATACAAAATGCTGATGCGCTACCCTTCACATTACTACATCAACTGCTGCAGGATACCCTTTATTTTCCGGTCAGTTCGTGGCCACCATTTCATGGACTTCATATGAACTATATCAATAAATTTGACTTTCTTTGACATGAAGAAGATCTAGCTGACACATGAAAGAAGTATATACATACATATGTAGGAAAAACTTTGGCAATGAATGTCACATCCTCAGTCCACATTTGTACATGTGTTTAGCAACCTGATGAGTTGGGGTCTTACACCTTGTAGATTGTAGGTTAAATTTTGTAAGTTTAACTGCATGCATTTAAGAACAAGTTGCTTGATTAAAAAAAAATCTCCTATGGTTTTTCATGTCAAAGTAAGAAGGGAAAACTGAAAAACTTGTATATTATACAAAATGTACTATGCAGATACTACTATTGTGCAAAAGTAACATAATAAATGTCATAAAAATAGACCTCTGAGATGGAGACCTTCATTAGAGGAGAAACAAAAGTCGTATTGTTTCTTGCACTCAGAGTAAAAGTTGACAAGAGAGCAATATAGCTGACCACTCAGAAGTTATATAAATCCAGCGCGGGGAAGCTGAAGGTGATATTTATATTGATATCGCATAATTCTGTCAAATAAAGAACTTTTAGAAAGACCAAACATATAGCCATCAACAAAGTAAGAAATCAGAACAGCCAGAGCAATTCATCTGCCTCGCGATGGTGGGTGCTAGGTGGAAGGCCGCAGGTGGAGAGAAATTGCGGCCAGCCAACAATTTTTTGCTCACCTCAAGGTCTTCTTCAGCGCTGCCTATGACTGAACCCTGAACGACAGATGCATGCAGGGAAGTGATAAACTGATAGATCAGTTAGTCACAGCTCGTTACACTATTATTGGAAGCATGGTTATAAAGTTGTTTTTTCTGAGCGTGATTATGCGCGAGTAATTGCAAGATGTGTTTGTACTTTGTACTAACCATCTTCTCTTGGTCCTTGCCCCCGACCCATCTTCCCAGGAGCACAATCAGATGAGAGACGGAAAGATCCATGCATGCCAGCCCATCTCATCTCCCCTGCATCATCTTCTCTTACACCAACGAGATGCCACCGAGTCCTCCTTCCTGTCGTCGAGTTTCCAGACTTACTCATGATCGTGCTTTGTGTCATTGAGCTGCTAATACTGCCGTCTCCTCCCCATCGCCCATCGCTGACGTTGCCAAAGATCTCTCGCCCATCATCGTCGCCGTCGCCTCTAACATCCCTGCGAAATCAACAAAGAAAAAGGATTGTTGGATTAGCACATACTATTCTCCAACTCGGAGATAGGGTGAGTGGAAATCAAATTCCTTCGAACAAAAGGGAACCTAGGGATCGACCATGACTTAGGGAAGAGGAGATGAGCAGGCCATAAATAGACGTCCACTACAGCCGGAAGGAAAGGAAACTGAAAGGGTGGTGACGGCACACCTTCTACGCCATTAATTGCAAGTAGAAACGGCGCCGCCATCGTGGCCTTCCCCTGCGCTAGGTAGTTTTTTTTTTTTGAGACATCTGCGCTACCTAGGTGAATGTACACCAATGAAGATAAACGGAATAGAGAGGCCCAGTTAAGATATGGGCGACAAGAAAATATAGCGCCACGTTAGCAATATCAGGGCCCAATTAACGGGAAAGCCTCCAGCACAGTCTTCAGAGTAGCGGCCCATCAATGTTTCAGGCGCCATGACACATGGGAGCAGAGTAAAAATAGCCTTGGACAAGCGTACGATGACCGCAAGATATCTGGATCGTTTAGCACATAGATCGACGGCTTAAAATGTCAAAGCGCTGTGGAGGTTCCTAGGTGGTTCCATTATACTGTTAACTAATATGTGCACATCAAGTGTTTACCATTTAACTTTTAAATCAGATTGTATTACATACGAAGACTAAGGTTTTTTTCTTGTGTCATGAAGTGATAGGAGGAATACAAATTACACGTTAAAGAGAATGAATTGGAAAGTTACTCAAGGCACCTATTGGCTATTGTGTGCTTTTCCCAGCTAGAGTTTACGAGTATAGACTATATCTATTTTTTGCTGCAACTTCTTTGGCCGAATGTGGAATGTTATTCAAATTTACTAGGGTCATGGAGATGACGTGCAATCGGTTCCTACCTGGGCCAGAATATATTTTGGAACACCTTCTCTCACATAGCTAGTCCTTTTAGCTTGTTAGCATATCTTGAAGCAAATGATCATGAATATCTTCGGTAGGAGATACCATCGTTTGCAGGGTAGCAATGTAAGTTTTTGCATTATATTTCCTTTCCTAGGCACATGATTTGATCTAAACATCAAGGAAAATTGATGGCTGGGATTCATAAAATTTGGCCATGTATAGGTAGGGATATTCTTATCTATTCACGGACATTTTGTCATGATTATTTCTAGGAATTTATAAAGTATGCTCCGGGGTATTACCTCGTAATCCAGAGTCAAAAATAAAATATCATAGTCTTTGTTTTATCCCAATGACTTCATATCAACATCTACCGTAATCCATATCATTTGTAATATTATGACCCTAATAATATTATAAAGGGTGTGAACATGTTACATGGTGGCCGAAACAATTGTGAAGCACCTATCTAAAATGGATTACACTGATCTCCATGTCCTCATAAATTTTTGAAAGTACATACTAGCCACTGGCCGGGTGAGTGGTAAAAAGGCTAAAAACTATTTCGACTACCTTTTTAATATAATATTTCTTCAGGGTGCAATTTAGTTAATTTTTTTACACCAGATAAAACCTTACAAAGGCATTTCCTTATTTTATCGATTTAGTATTACCTATCTAGTATGATAACTACTCCCTCCGGTCGGATTTAATCGACGCGGAGGGAGACATGTTCATGGATGTCATTCGGGAGTGGGTGGCATCCATTAATTAAGTCCGGAGGTAGTACTTGGTACCACGTGTTTGTATATATCTCTAACTTGTTACTACTACTAACCCAGAAGCACTACTAAACATGGTTTTTTGACTTCCATAGTAGTTATGAGAAAAAATAGAATAATCTAATAAAATATAAACATCTTAGTTGGTACAGAAAAAATTGCAAATATGGGTCATAAAGGGTCTTGTAATGCTAGACATCTTCGCAATTTTTGCAAAAGGGAAGTTCTACTTTTTCTCTATTGATATTTGTGACAAGAAAAATGTTTGTTTGAACAAGTACGAAGTTTCCAATAGTTCTACTTAGTGTCAACATTTTTTCTAATTTATTATATGTTAGTGTCTAGTTAGTGTGAGTGTGGGGCAACACCACTGTAAATAAATGGTAGATTGCATATATATATATATATACAAGTGATTTGAATTCCAATTTTTCCAAGTATTACTTTTATCATAAAAAGGTTGTTGTATATTTGACATAAGTTTGAATTATGTTATAGATGAGCTCAAATTCACGCTACACATATTTCCTTGCACTTAATTCACGAATTAAGTTTTCAATTTTTTTGTGAAATTTATTGAAAATGACACTCCCAAGACTAATGTTCCCACTTCAATTAAATTCCACCAAGAGATTGCACTTGTTACCAACTATGTGCATTCCGCCTTAAGTATTTCTACAATACATGAATTCAAGCAAAAATAAAATATAGTAAGTCAGAAAGATATGGAGAAAAATTTCAATATTATGAGCATATATATGTGTGGTAACATATCGGGACCAGCGTGCCAGGAGATGTTAAATATTCTTATAGTTGTTATTTTTGTCATGTGCATATTCCTAAACACACATGCAAGACAAAAAAAAAATAGTTCCTAAGTACTAGGATATTTTTGTCCATCTTCCGTGTTCATGCTACTGTGATCACTCTAGCTAGGATAAATATAACATGGAAACCCGATATGCTTGTCACATAGACAACCTCTATTAATTGTGTACACCTTTAATTGTGAACCTCAAATGGTACTCTTTGTAAATTCATATTATCCACCATCATTTTTGTGAACGGTGACTCATGGAATGTCAGCTGCATCAACCGAGAAGTTCTCGCGACGCTATATTAGTTCCAAGCTCTCAACAAACTCAAGAGTGTTCTCTACCCCCACATACATATAGGACACTGAGACAAAGTGGCTTTTGAACAAAAAACAAAAATGCGATGCAAAAAGGGTTCAGACAAAGAAGATGACATGAATTGATGGATTATGAAGAGAACATCATGTGATAAGACGCCACCGATGTTCTAGATCACTTTGTGGGTCGCAAGCCCATCTGGCAAAGAGCCCCCCACCTACCTATCCACCTGTTACCCATGGCCGCGCGTCTCCCCCAGCCTTGCGTAGGACTTCTGCCTCAGCCCTCGATTTCGTCCCAGTTGATGCATGGCCTGTAGTGTGAGCACGGCCAAAACGAATTGATAAGCACATCCTCAGTGCATCGGTTCATCGGTTAAGCTGTCTTTGGTAGTGATAATCTCGGCCTCGTCATTATATAGCCTTGCAAGGGATCAAACTGTCAGCCGTCGTCGCATTGTAGCTAAGCCTTTAATTTGGCTGAAAAATCTCAGAAGGAACCAACCTTTACTTGCTCAGCCTTCGGCCTCTTCCTCAGGCGCGCACGCGTGGATTCTCATCAGTGTAGAATGGCTGCAATCTTTGGCTGTAGTAACAGTTGTTCACCTTTTTGCAAAGTGCCTTTGGGTGAGAAATCCCGGAAGGAACGCGGTTACTTGTTTGGCATAGCTTCAGTTTCTTCCAGCCCGACGATGGTGGTGTATTATGTGTGCTCACAATTCGTTTACACAGGTAATGCCATCCTATACGAAAGCGGATTTTGTCTGGGTACGCATAGATCACTCGCTATCGTGGTTGTTCACTGCAGGGCTTGTTCCTCGGGATATGGGTCGGCCCAGGTTGATTTATCGAATCATCTTCTGGTGGTAGGAAGGAGGTCACAGGCTATGGGCTGGCTACGAATTTGAATCGGAGGTGGGCTATAGATCACTGTAGCAATTGTGAGTGTTGCGCAGCCCTGATTGCAACAAAGAAATACAGCCTGCCTACGAACTGGGTCTCCTAATCAGCCTCACAAGTGTGCTGCCTTGCCATAATGATGCTGACATGATTAGAGTGGCTCATATAACAAGAAAACTAGACGGACTAGATAGGGGAAGTGACCTACGAGTGCGCTGACTCAAACATTTCTCTATGCTAGGCTGGGCGGGATAGTGGAGGAAGTGCCTGCGGAGCTTCTCTCAAGGTCACGGTGGGGTAGTCAAGGGGCGAAACTCTCATGACTATGGAGTTGAAGGCGAGGTGCAGCGTCGATGGCGATGGCGGATCGGACGTAGCTAGCCCTCGGCGGCGGGCTCTGTTGCCATGGCATGTGGCGGCGGCGGAAGTAGCCCTGATCTGGGCCGGCGGCTCGCGCTTCAGACGGAGGGATTTTGGCTTGTCAGGTGTTGCTCCAGGCGGCCAGCTAGGCTCGGGAGGAGGTGGTGCATGCCCTATTTGGGTCTGATCTGGATCCAACGTGCAATGCTGGAGGCTTCCTGTATCGTCTTCGACTGTGTGCCCCATCAATATCGGAAGACCAGCATGTCGGCGTGGTTCGTCTTCTATTCTGCAGCCAGCCGGCGACTTTGGGGGTTGCTTGCTTTATGAGGCGGGCCTACTGTGAAGCTTTGCTCTCTTGACGGTGCCTTGGCACATGTCTAAATATAGATTTGCATGGCATTGGCAGAGTTAAAAAAGTAATGGTGGAGGCCATCGGAAATTTGTAATGGTGGAGAGGTTTTTTTTTAGATATGGGAGCATAGCCTCCGGCCTCTGCATCAATCGATGCACACAGCCATTTATTAAATAAAACGTCAACGCCAGGTACTTATTACATAAAGATAGTCTCGCAGACCAAGCAATCTAAAAAAGTATCGAAACGGAAAAAAAAATAGATCAATGGTAGACAAAGAACTATCCATCTAGAATTCTGCTAATGTGTCGCCATCCAGTAGCCTGGAAATAGCAGTCCTGAGTGACCTCCAGGAGCCGGTTGCATCCAGTAACCATGGTATCCTGCTGGTCCGCCGGGAGCAAGTATGCCCATTGTTGTAACCAATGCGCCGCACGAAGAATAACCTGCAAAAAATTTGTTCCCTTTTGTTTATTAAAGATAATATCATTCCGACTAGTCCAAATCGACAAACAAATTGCCGAAACACCAATTCGAATATACACTTTATCCTTCTTATTCACTCCATTTAGCCAATTACCAAACATATTAGTTATATTGGAAGGGGTGGAATATTATATGTAAAAAATATCATGCGCCACACAATTTTTGCAAAAGGACAATGAAGAAACGAGATGGTCAACAGTTTCATTAGTGTTGCAAAAACAACATTGTTGACAACCTGTCCATTTTCTCTTCGCCAAATTATCCTTAGTGAGCAACACTCTATTACTTAGAAACCACATAAAAATCTTAATTTTTAGAGGAACCTTAATCTTCCAAAGATATTTCCGCAAAAATCTAGTATGATCATTCATAAGATCAAGGTACATGGATTTAACAGAAAATAAACTAGATTCATTTAGGTTCCAAACAAAAATGACAGGTTCATAAGATAAGTTAATAGACATAAGCCGCTGGCATAAGTGTAACCATAAATTGTATCTATACTCATTGAGAGTTCTTCTAAAACCAATATCCAGCGGTGGGTGTGCCAATACCGTAGAAACCAACTCATTCTTCCGTTGGAGAATATTATATAACGACGGATATTGTACAGCTAGAGGGTAGTCGCCAAGTCAAGTATCCTCCCAAAACCGTACTGTAGTCCCATTACCAACCTTGAAACTCCCTCTCTTAAAAAACTCTGGCTTAACTAGCATAAGTCCCTTCCAAAACGGTGAATATGTAGGTTTAACCTCTACCTGAGCCAATGTTTTGTTTTTGATATGCTTATTATGAAGCAGTTGTTGCCACATCCCTTCTTCATGTAACAATTTAAAAAGCCATTTACTTAATAGGCACAAGTTTTTCAGTTCAAGCACCTCAATTCCCAAACCCCCTTGATCCTTAGGTCTACATACTATATTCCATCTAGATAATCTATATTTCTTCTTATCATCCTCCTCTTGCCAAAAAAAAGCGGGAACGATAATAATCAAGTCTCTTACGCACGCCTTTAGGAATTTCTAGGAATGATAGCATAAACATTGGTAAGCTTGTAAGTACAGAATTTACAAGCACCAGACGATCCCCATAAGACAACATCTTGCCCTTACAGCATCCTAACTTTGAGGCAAAACGATTCTCCATCGGATTCCATTCAGAATTGCGAAGTCGCTGGTAATGAATGGGAATCCCTAGATATCGGAAAGGTAAAGTCCCAGATGTACACCAAAGATGTTTTTATATTGATGTTCCAATTCTGTAGCTTTACCAAAGCAAAACAACTCACTCTTATGGAAATTAATTTAAAATCAGATAATTGTTCGAAGATACAAAGAATGAGTTTCATATTAACAGCCTTAGCTAAATCATGTTCCATAAATAAGATAGTATCATCAGCGTACTGCAAAACAGATACCCCTCCGTCAACTAAGTGTGGAATAAGGCTTCCAACTTGACCCTCCTCTTTAGCCCGAGCTATCAAAATAGCCAGCATATTGGCGACAATGTTAAAAAGAATAGGTGATAGCGGGCCCCCCTGCCTCAAACCTTTGCGTGTCTGGAAATTATGTCCCACATTATCATTGACCTTAATCCCCACACTACCCCTCTCTATGAAACTTCTAATACGGTCACACCAAATGTTATCAAACCCCTTCATCCGAAGTACCTGCTGGAGGAAAGGCCACTTCACCTTATCATACGCCTTCTCAAAATCGATCTTAAAAAGGACTTCATCCAGCTTCTTACTATGTAATTCATGGATCGTTTCATGTAACACAACTACTCCTTATAGAATATGTCTACCCGGCATGAAAGCGATGCAGGATGGTTTCACTACCTTGTATGCCACATCTGACACACGGTTAGTAGCTACCTTAGTAAATATTTTGAAGCTGACGTTTAGTAGACAAATGGGTCTATATTGTTGAATTTGGACTGCATTTTCTTTTTTGGGGAGCAAAGTAATAGTCCCAAAGTTTAATTTAAATAAGGGGAAGCCACCATTTTGGAAATGCCCAAACATGGCCATCAAATCCCCTCTAATTACATTCCAAAATCTTTGATAGAACTTCGCTGGAAAGCCATCAGGTCCTGGTGATTTATTATGTTCCATCTGATTAATGGCATCAAACACTTCATCCTCTGTAATTTTTTTGATAGAAGTTCATTTTCCAAAACAGACAATTGTGGGATATCATTGGTGCGATCCTCCATCATAGTGAACGAATTATCTTCAGGTGCTCCAAAGAGCTTCTTATAGTATTCAGTGATATAAACTTTTAAATTCTCTTCCCCAACAATCGTCTCTTCTTCTTGTTCAAGCTGGAAACTTTTCTTCTTTCTATGTTTTCCATTAGCAATTAGATGAAAATATTTTGTATTATCACCACCCTCCTGTATGTGTTTGATTTTAGCCCGTTGTGCCCATTTGGTCTCTTCATCTCTTCTAAGCTTACTTAATTGTTCATTTGCCTTCCTTAGTTCAGCCATTTCCTCATCATTTAGAGGACATGACTCAGCCTGAATATCCAGGAAGTCAATAATATTGAGCAACCTTTACTTCTCCTTTTTATATTTTCTACTTAAGTTCTTTGCCCATCCACGTAAAAATCTCCTTAGATGCCTTATTTTGTTCTGCCAAGTTATTATCGGTGTTTTCCCAACGGAGACCGCTTCCCATTCCCTTGTTACCAGATCATAAAAGCCCTCTTGTTCGAACCATGAAAGCTCAAAAGAGAAGCGTGCACTATTCCCAATATGAGCATGATCGCCCGAGTCAATTAAAAGGGGAGTGTGGTCTGATCCCGCCCGTGTGAGAGCCCTAACCGAAACTAGCGGGAATTTTTGTTCCCATTCCACACTCGTGAGAACCCGATCAAGCTTCTCAAAAGTAGGGTTTTCCCTTCTACTAGCCCAGGTGAATTGCCTACCTGAGAGCACAATTTCTCTAAGGTTCAAATTTTTAATAATGGCATTAAACATAAAGGGCCATCGAGGGTTAAAATTATCATTGCTTTTATCCTCTGGTCTGCGAAGAATATTAAAATCTCCGGCTAGTAGATTTGGTTGGGTCTCATTATCACACAATCTAACCAATTCTGATAAAAATTCTGGTTTTCTTGAGTCTTGGGCTGCTCCATATACAGATACCAGAATCCATTCAAAACCATCATGTTTAGAACGGAGATATAATTTCACACAGAAATCACCATTATCCACATTTTCACCAGTAGAGTTGTAGTATTAATGCCAATTAAAATCCCCCCAGACCTCCCACAAGGCGGAAGACAAAACCAGCCAAAGTCCGCTGTACCGGCTAGGCTACTCAAAAAAGATCTTGAAAAATTTGAACGGCCCGTCTCTAACAAAGCAATGAAATCTAGTCGATGTTCCCGGATAGCCTCCTTCACAAACAGGTGCTTCCCAGGATCCTTAAAACCTTCACTGTTCCATGACATACCCCTTAATCCTGTCATTTTAAGAATACACTTTTTTAAACTTTACTCTATTGCTTCTCCTTAAATTAGTCTTATCATAAGACTTCTTTTTCCTCTGTCTTTTATGAGCATTATTTGGTATAGGTACATCTAGTATATTTTCATCAACTATATCCTCTTCATCAACTAAGTCCTCACACAAATTTGCGGCCTTATTGACAATTAAACATTGCTGCATATTTTCATTTAAAGAGGTACTCTTCGTACTTGTATGTAACATGGTAAGTGACCTATTCAATTCATTATCTAAAATCAGTTTAGCCGACTTGATTGCCTCGTTCCTTGTGGTGCCCAAAGAAACGCCCAAAGAACTAGCATTACTAATAATTTGTTCGGTAGAAAAAGATAATAAAGATGCACTTTTATTCGATGACATACCTATGGAATTTGGGTCAGACCTACGCTGAGCAGCATACATTGCCCGCTCCATTTGCGTGTGATCCGCTGTAGCTTGAGCCCCAATCCTCGCGCTTGAACGCACGTTCGACGCCCTTGGCTCTGGAATTCCTCCGAACACTATAATCTCTTCACGTGAGAAGTTTTTTACTCCCTCTGATACCACAGCCGCATAGGAGGGTGAATTAGCATTTTCATCAGTTAAAATTTTCGAAGAAACTCGTTGCACAGGAGCCGGAATGATACTATCGCGTTTGGCGATCGACGTACCTCGGAATACTCCCTTCCCATGCATGTTGGGCTGGGCATTTCCACCCTGAACACCACCAGCCCCGGGCGAAGCGAAGCCCACTGGCGCTGGCTTCCCAACGGCTCCCGGCAGCACTGGCGCTGGCTGTCCAGTAGCGCCCGCGACGGCATATGACGAGGCAGGCTGGCCAAGTTTGCCGCCCGCATCCCCCGTCCGGCCCGCCAAGGACGCCTACACGTCCAACTTAATCGCTGCATGGTGTGCATGCCTCGTTGCCTGTGCCTGCAGCGCCGATCGATGTCCCACGTCCACTGGCTCCTCCTACACAGCCTCGCTGTTCAATTGCATGGCCGGTGGAGTAGAGCCTTTCACCTCTCCAAGTTGAGCACTAGACAAAGGAGATATAGCTGAATTAAAAACGGATTCAAGAACTGTCGGAGTAAAAAAAAATGAGATGCAAAACTAGAACTAGAATACCTCATTGTATTCTCAATTTGTTTAGTTTCCATACTGTGAGTAGTATGTATAGCCTTATTTTCCTTGCCCACTGTATGTGCTGAATTAGAAGGGGACTTTGCAAAGACAGTACCATTAGTCTGGGCAGTAGTATTACTCTTATCACCCTCACTATTCTCAGCATTAGAATTGCTTTTGGACCTTTTGGGTTCTCTGGTTGATGCATTCCCACCCTGTCCATTACCACCATCCCCTAAATCATCATCTTCTTTGGACTCAGACATAACAACATCAGTCGGAGGTGGACGTAACAACCCCTCCACCTCAAAACGAAGACGAAAATCATTCTTTATCTTTAAGTCCCAAGTAACCATAATGCGAAGAACTTTGTTGGCCCTGGTGAAAACAAAATCCAAATCCTTTGTTTTGCCGCAAACATCACCAATAGCCCACATGGCCAGAAAATCATCGAGAGCCAAAGGGGGTAAATCATATACCCGTACCCAAACATCCTCCGGAGTCCATGCAGGTTGAATGGAGAGGTGAATCGGTGGCTATGAAGAATGGCAGCACAAGTTTATCCTAGGTGTCGGGTGTTGGTGACTTGCCGCCACGCTTATTCTAATTAACCCTTCTTCCTACAAACTGTGTTCCCGCGCTGACTACTGAAGTGATACTTTATTAGCGGCTGATGCGAACGATGGCAAGTATAGGGTAAACTATATCGCTCACTCTATAGGTAAGAAATTGAAGTGTGCATCGAACACGAGCTAAGCCAGCGGTGATGTTGGGTCTGCACTTTGCAGCTCCCTTTCTCTCTCTCTCTCTTGAGCTGTCAATCTCACTTGTATTTCTCTCAAGAACTCACACGCACTAAAACTCTACACATACACCAAGGAAGACCAAAAAAACTTTGCTTGGAGACTCTCCCTTGGCAGCCACAAGTGCTACATTTTGCATTTCCTTCTCACCGAACAAATATGAATTAAAATCTAAACTTAGCACTAATGATAAGATTAGTTCCAACAATCACCTTTCTAATATTGTTATTACTTATTACTCGCCTGAACCCCATGGTTATTGATGTCATCGGTACAATAGGTAGAAGGCCAACAATGCCATCTTGTCACGTCGATTGCCACCGTTGCCGCTGGCCTCATCGAGAGACACTACTACTACGCCTTCACCGCAAACACGTTGTCGTGATACACTCGCTAGCTGCCGCATGTATGCCACTGGTGATGCAGCTCACCGGCGACTTGCCTCCTTTTTCACCACCGGTGTCGCAACTCGTCGGTGACTTTCCTCTATTATCATCGTCGGTGCCGCACCTCGCTGGTGACTCGTCTCCATGTTGCCGCCGTTGCCGCACATCGCAAGTTACTTTCCTTCATGTTGCCGCATGTGCCGCACCTCACCGATGACTCGCCTCCATGTTTCCGCTGATGACACACCTTGTCCATGACTCGTACATGGATGACGAACTCTTCATGGCAATGGCCTCCGCACATTGGCCATCACCTCCTTGCCGCTGGTGACACAACTTACTGGTAAGAATACCTTCCTCCATCCTCGCTACGCAGCTCGACGATGATGGAAACTCGAACATTGGCAAACGAGGCTGTGATACCAAGTGTTGGGGCTGCAGTTTGCTACTCCCTCTTCCTCTCTTTCCAACTCTAAACCTCACTTGTATCCATCTCAAGAACATACACACACACTCTAAAACTCTACACATACATACACCAAGAAAGAACAAAAAAAGCTTTGCCGGGAGACTCTCCCTTGGCAGCCACAAGTGCTATATTTTTCCTTTTCTTCTCACTGAAACAATCATGAATTAAAGATCTAAATGTAGCACTAATAACTTAGTTCCAACAAGCGTAATAGGATCCGTTCGAGTTGCTCTAACCACTAGTAGAAATCGGGTCTATTTGTTCGGTTCTAGAGTGCCTTTAGTCTCGGTTGTCCAACCGAAACTGCCAAATCAGGACTAAACAGGGACAAAAGACTCTCCATGTGAGCTGCGGGGGCGTGCCGGGGCGAAGGACCATTAGTCAAGGTTTATAACACCAACCATGATTAAAGGCCATTACATCTATTTTTTATTCAAAAAAATTCTAATTTTTTTCTACTCCCTCTTTTTTTCGTTTTTTAAAGAATTTCTAGTATTTGAGTTATTTGACAAGTTTAGTCTCTAACTACACTTAATCTCTATTCCAATTAGATTCCTCCTGTCAAACTTCCCGCTTGATCACCCATCCTAACACTGCTCCAGCACTAGTACACTTAACTTACGAGTTCCTCTCGTCCGCTTCCAAGTGCTTTGTGCATATGTTATTGTTATTAGTATCGTATCAATCCTTTTAACCTCTTAATCACGATGTCACACTTATTTATTGTTTGAATTCCAAATATTTATTTTAATAAAAAAAATCTTGAATAAATAAATCACAAATATTTTTTAACCTTTTTTAAATTTTCTTTTAACAAAACCTAAAACCTGAAAATTTTCATACTTTCCTTTGGTAGTCTGAGAATCTAAAAATTGGCTAACTGGGTAGATATATTTTCATATATTAATTTTCTTTTGCGAATTCGTATGCAACTAGAAATCCCGTTTTACTGATACATCACGCAATTTTGCAAAAAAAAAATTCGAAATTCATGTTTGTCAATTCTCATTAAAACTAGATACAACATAATACATGGGCATCTCAAAGGATTTTATTTTTTGTAATTTCTATCTATTTCTTTTGTATTTTATAAAATGTAAAAAGGAGATTCATGGGGTGGATGGTGGAGGCCAAAAACCCCCGAAAACCTTTAGTCTCGATTGGTGTTACAAACCGGGATTAAAGACTTTCGCACCAGAGGCAGCCTGCCTTAACCCTTTAGTCCCGGTTGATGTCACCAACCGGGACTAAAGATTTCGTTGGAACCGAGACTAAAAACCGTGCGACATCCTAACCGTTTAAACCGGGACTAATGAGCACATTAGTCCCAAATCAAAACACGATCGGGACTAGTGGCTCTAGGAAGCTTCGAACAAAAGACATGTTTTCTACTAGTGAACGCGAAGCAAAAAAAAGAAAACGAACCTAACCTTTTCCGATTGGAAATGAAACTGTGGCACGACATCATGTGCGCTAGCGGTAGCGATCAGTTCCGATCCAACTGATTGTGTGACTATTTGAGGAGACTGATTCGCTCTCGTTGTGTCACCCCTTCTTGGAGTCACAAGTATCTACTTAGCCAGAGTATCTACTAGCAACGGAGAGCATGCAAGATCACAAATAACATATGACCTGGATATATAATCGACCTCAACATAGTATACAATATTCATCGGATCCCAGCAAACACAACATGTAGCATTACATAAAGATGATCTTGATCATGTAGAGCAACTCACAAGATCTAAATATGAGGCACAAATTGGAGAACACAACCATCTAGCCACTGCTATGGACCCATAGTCCAGGGATGAACTACTCACGCATCACTTCAGAGGCGGGCATGGCAATGTAGATGCCTCCGGTGATGATTTGCCCCTCCGGCAGGGTGTCAGGAAGAGCTTCAGAACCCTCCCGAGATGGGTTTTGCAATGACGGCCGCGACGGAACTTTTCGTGGATGCAGGCTCGGGTATTTAGGGTTTTCTCGATATCGTGAATAATTAGGCGGAGGGGCGATGTCGGTGGCAAGGGGCGGTTTGGCCCCCTGTGGCTCCTCTTCGTCTCCCCTTCGGATTTCGTTTTCGTTACGGTAAAATATTGACTTCGGCTTTTGTTTTGTCCTATTCCGAGAATATTTCCTGTACAGCTTTTCTGAAATACAAAACAACAGAAAACAGGGAACTAGCACTGTGGCATCTTGTTAATAGGTTAGTGCCGGAAAATGTATAAAAATGCAACGAAGTATGAGAAAAAACATATATAAACTGGTGTAAAACAAGCATGGAGAATCAAAAATTATAGATACGTTTGAGACGTATTAGGGTGAAGAGGGCGGTGTGGATCTGAGCACTCGGCTCCCCCACGTTGGCTAGGTGGAGGATCTCCGCGACGGGCTCGCCATGACCAAGGAGGTGGCTCAACGGGCTGCCCTCTCCGACGGCTAGCCTCTGGCTAGGCGGTTGGCATGGGCGACCTTGTCCTGCGGCTCCCTCGGTGGGTGCTCTGGATTGCGAGACGGCGGCTTTGCTCGATGAGGCGCCACCGGCTTCGACGGCGAGCGGTGGGCGCGGATGCGTTCCGGCATCCCGGCCGCGTGTGCAGCGAGGTTCCGGCGGGTGGTGGTCGTGGTGCGGGGCTGCTCTGGTGGCTGGCTATGCCAGATCTGAAGAATCTCCGCCTCCTCACTTGGGCTCATCCCACCACGCCAGATCTGGAACTCGAGGTCCTTGTTCCGCCGGTTCCATGGCTAGAGGTGGTGCTGGTGGTTGGAAATGGAGTCTGGGAGAAATCCCTTTGCCGGTTTTGGCTTCAATGGAGGTGACGCTAGAGTGGCGCCGTTTTCCTCCTTGGTGGCCACGTCGAGGTACTCCCTTCCCATCACTCCACCCTGATACTTCCAAAACGTATCTACTTTCCCGAACACTTTTGCTATTGTTTTGCCTCTAATTTGTGTGTTTTGGATGCAACTAACACGGACTAACGCTGTTTTCAGCAGAACTGTTCTGGTGTCTCGTTTTTGTGCAGAAATCCAACTTTCAGGAAAAACCTCGGAATTTATACAGAAGGCCCTATTTTCCCAGAACACTTACGGAGCCAGAAGGGCAAGTCAGGTGGAGGCCCGAGGGCCCCACACCCTAGGGCGGCGCGGCCCAGGAGGGGGGCGCGCGGCCCTAGCGTGTGGCCCCCTCGGCAGGCCTCCGACGCCCTCCTTCGGACTACTTATCGCCCTCGACCTAAAAACGCACGGGGAGAAGTGGAAGTCGCCAGAAACCCTCCAGAACGCCGCCACATCGCGAAACTCCGTCTCGGGAGCCATAAGTCTCCGTTCTGGCACTCCGCCGGGACGGGAATTGGAGGAGATCATCGCCATCATCACCACCGACGCCTCTCCATCGACCAGCCATGTTTCCCCCATCCATGTGTGAGTAATTCCCCCGCTGTAGGCTGAAGGGGATGGTAGGGATTGGATGAGATTGGTCATGTAATAGTATAAGATTGTTAGGGCATAGTGCTTAGTGTCCGTAATTGGTACTTTGATGATATTGTTGCAACTTGTTATGCTTAATGCTTGTCACTAGGGCCCGAGTGCCATGATCTCAGATCTGAACATGTTATTATTTCATCATGATATTCATTGTTTATGGTCTTACCTGCAAGTTGTATACACATGTCGCTGTCCGGAACCAATGGCCCCGAAGTGACGAAATCGGGACAACCGGAGGGGATGGTAGTGATGTGAGGATCACATGTGTTCACGGAGTGTTAATGCTTTGCTCCGGTACTCTATTAAAAGGAGTACCTTAATATCCGAGAGATTCCCTTGAGGCCCGGCTGCCACCGGCTGGTAGGACAAAAGATGTTGTGCAAGTTTCTCATTGCGAGCACGTACGACTATAATTGGAACACATGCCTATTGATTGCTTTGTATTTGGACACCGTTTTATTATTATCTGCAAATGTCCTGCTTGATTGTTACATGAGTTTCTCTCATCCATGCAACGCCCGTTATCCGTCCCCGTGCCTACAGTATTTTAATCCTGCTGTTTACTATAATCACTACTGTTGTCTCGTTACTCTCGTCGTCGTTGTTTCACTACTGCTGCTGCTATAAAACTGTTACTACTGATAAACTCTTGCGAGCAAGTCTGTTTCCAGGTGCAGCTGAATTGACAACTCCGCTGTTAAGGCTTTCAAGTATTCTTTGTCTCCCCTTGTGTCGAATCAATAAATTGTGTTTTACTACCCGCGAAGACTGCTGCGATCCCCTATACTTGTGGGTTATCAAGACTGTTTTCTGGCGCCGTTGTCGGGGAACATAGCTTTATTTGGAAGTTCACTTGGATTGATATTGTTCGCTGCAAATTCTCCATCATGGGTAAAACTCGCGATCCTAAAGTCGCCATATTACCATCCACTACAAGAAAAGGTACAACTCGAGTACCTCTCGTCGCTCTTGATTCACCATCCGTGATTGATAAACTTGTTTCACCACCACACGCTTCACTTGTTGGTACTTCTGCTGAATCTGAAAACTCTTATAATATTGATGATGCTTCTGCTGTGCTTGATGATAGTGGTTCATTGGGATCTTTTCTAGATGCTACAATTGCTAGGTCTAGACAAATTGAAAATACTGAAATTCCTGATGTTACTACACCTGTTAGTTCACCTGAACTTGATTATTCTAGTGATGATCCTGATGAAGATTATGTGGAGCTTAATGATGATCTTATTAATAGATGCAATGCTACTGCTGATGCAAATAAAATTAAAAAGTTTCTCACACAATATACTGTTAGACATAAGTTATCTCCTGATCCTAAATTTGCCACATCTCCTATATGCATTAAGGATAAAGATTATGATTTTTCTCTTGATCTATCTCATATAGCTATTGTAGAGAAAGCACCCTTTTGTGGTACTGAAAAAGAAAGTGCTGTAGAACACATGATTGAACTTTCTTCTATGAGTAGTTTGTTTTCTGATGATATCAAGATGCGCACTTATTTTGTCGCTAAAATTTTTCCTTTCTCATTAAAGGATGATGCTAAAACTTGGTATAATAATTTGCCTCCTGGTTCTATTAAAAACCCAACTGATTTGCGTGATGTTTTCTTTCGAAAATAATTTCCTACTAGTGCTCAACATGTTGCTTTACAGAAAATTTATAGATTTGACCAGGGAGATGAAGAGAAATTGCCTGAGGCTTGGGCAAGATTTTGTTCTCTTATCAGAGCTCGACCTGGACATGATTTAGAAAAGAATGATCTACTTGATATATTTTATAGTGGACTAACCATTGAGTCTAGGGCATACCTGGATAGTTCTGCTGGTTGTGTTTTCAGGAAAAGAACTCCGGACGAAGCTGAAGAATTATTGGCTAAAATGGGCCGGAATGATGATGATTGGACTACTCCTGAACCAATTCCAACGCCAATATTGAAGAAGAGGGGTTTAATTAAATTGAATGATGAAGATATGAGGGAAGCCAAGAAATCTCTCAAGGAGAAAGGTATTAAATCTGAAGATGTGAAGAATCTACCCCCCATAGAAGATATATGTGAGATAATTCCCCCTTCATCCATGATTGAGGTAAACTCCCTTCAACGCTTTACTAGGGAAGATATTCCGTATTCAAAACCTCCTGCGCAATGCTTAGATGAGTTTGATAATTATATTTTTAAGCAAGAAAATTTTAATATGAGAGTAGAGAATCATCTAATGGAAAATTCTCAAGCTATTAGCAATTTGCATGATATAGTGGAGAGAACCTCCAATGATGTTAAGATGCTTGTTAAACATTTTCAAATGGTTCAAACTCAAATTGATCAACTCACTAAAGTGCAAAATGACTTATTACAAAATAATTCTAAAGAGAAACATGCTTATGACGTAACAACTAGAGGTGGTGTCTCTACCCAGGATCCTCTATATCCTAAAGGGCATCCCAAAAGAATTGAACAAGATTCTCAACGCATTGAACCTAGTGCTCCTTCTAAGAAAAAGAAGAAGAAACATAAAAATGTTGTAGAATCCTCTGAACCTGTTAATGATCCTAATAGTATTTCTATTTCCGATGCTGAAACTAAAAGTGGTAATGAACATGATAATAATAATGGTAATGATAAGAATGATGTTTCTGATAAAGAAGAAGTTGAAGATGAACCTGAAAGGCAAGATAAAAATAAAAAGTATACTAAAGAAGATTTTATTGCTAAGAAACATGGTAATGAAAGGGAACCTTGGGTGCAAAAGCAAATGCCTTTTCCTGCTAAGAAACTAAAATCAAAGGAAGAAGAACACTATAATAAATTTTGTGATTGGATGAAACCTTTATTCTTGCAAATCCCTTTGACTCGATGCTATTAAATTGCCTCCTTATTCAAAGTATATGAAAGATATTGTTACTAACAAAAGGAAAATCCCCAATGAGGAAATTTCCACTATGCTTGCTAATTACTCTTTCAATGGCAAAGTTCCAAAGAAGTTGGGCGACCCAGTATACCTACTATTCCTTGTTCTATTAAGAATAATTATGTTAAAACTGCTCTATGTGACTTGGGAGCCGGTGTTAGTGTTATGCATTTTTCTCTTTATAAGAGACTTTACTTAGATAAGTTGATACCTGATGGCGTGTATTTCACACGTTCGTTGGGCAACCCCAAGAGGAAGGTATGATGAGCACAGCAGCAAGTTTTCCCTCAGAAAGAAACCAAGGTTTATCGAACCAGGAGGAGCCAAGAAGCACGTTGAAGGTTGATGGCGGCGGGATGTAGTGCGGCGCAACACCAGAGATTCCGGCGCCAACGTGGAACCTGCACAACACAACCAAAGTACTTTGCCCCAACGAAACAAGTGAGGTTGTCAATCTCACCGGCTTGCTGTAACAAAGGATTAACCGTATTGTGTGGAAGATGATTGTTTGCAGAGAAAACAGTAAAAACAAGTATTGCGAGTAGATTGTATTTCAGTGAAAGAGAATTGGACCGGGTCCACGAGCTCACTAGAGGTGTCTCTCCCATAAGACGAACAGCATGTTGGGTGAACAAATTACAGCTTGGGCAATTGACAAATAAAGAGAGCATGACAATGCACATACATATCATGATGAGTATAGTGAGATTTAATTGGGCATTACGACAAAGTACATAGACCGCCATCCAACCGCATCTATGCCTAAAAAGTCCACCTTCAAAGTTATCATCCGAACCCCTTCCAAGTATTAAGTTGCAAGCAACAGACAATTGCATTAAGTATGGTGCGTAATGCGTAATGTAATCAACAACTACATCCTTAGACATAGCATCAATGTTTTATCCCTAGTGGCAACAGCACAACACAACCTTAGAACTTTTCGTCACTCGTCCTGGTGTCAATGTAGCATGAACCCACTATCGAGCATAAGTACTCCCTCTTGGAGTTAAAAGCATCTACTTGGCCAGCAGCATCTACTAGTAATCGGAGAGCATGCCAGATCATAAACAACACATAACCATAACTTTGATAATCAACATAACAAGTATTCTCTATTCATCGGATCCCAACAAACGCAACATATAGAATTACGGATAGATGATCTTGATCATGATAGGCAGCTCACAAGATCCGACAATGATAGCACAATGGGGAGAAGACAACCATCTAGCTACTGCTATGGACCCATAGTCCAGGGGTAGACTACTCACTCATCACTCCGGAGGCGACCATGGCGGTGTAGAGTCCTCCGGAGATGATTCCCCTCTCCGGCAGGTGCCGGAGGCGATCTCCGAGATCCCCCGAGATGGGATCGGCGGTGACGGCGTCTCGTAAGGTTTTCCGTATCGTGGCTCTCGGCACCGGGGGTTTCGTCACGGAGGCTTTAAGTAGGCGGAAGGGTAGGTCAAGAGGCGGCACGTGGGGCCCAAACCACAGGCCGGCGCGGCCGGGAGGGGCCGCGCCGCCTAGGGTTTGGCCACCCCGTGGCCCCTCTTCGTCTCGTCTTCGGTCTTCCGGAAGCTTCGTGTAAAAATAGGCCTCCGGGCTTTTATTTCGTCCAATTCCGAGAATATTTCTTTACTAGGATTTCTGAAACCAAAAACAGCAGAAAACAAAGAATCGGCACTTCGGCATCTTGTTAATAGGTTAGTTCCGTAAAATGCACGAATATGACATAAAGTGTGCATAAAACATGTAGATAACATCAATAATGTGGCATGGAACACAAGAAATTATCGATACGTTGGAGACGTATCAGCATCCCCAAGCTTAGTTCTCGCTCGTCCCGAGCAGGTAAAACGATAACAAAGATAATTTCTGGAGTGACATGCCATCATAATCTTGATCATACTATTTGTAAAGCATATGTAAAGAATGCAGCGATCAAAACAATGTGTATGACATGAGTAAACAAGTGAATCATAAAGCAAAGACTTTTCATGAATAGCACTTCAAGACAAGCATCAATAAGTCTTGCATAAGAGTTAACTCATAAAGCAATAATTCAAAGTAAAGATATTGAAACAACACAAAAGAAGATTAAGTTTCAGCGGTTGCTTTCAACTTGTAACATGTATATCTCATGGATATTGTCAACATAGAGTAATATAATAAGTGCAATAAGCAAGTATGTAGGAATCAATGCACAGTTCACACAAGTGTTTGCTTCTTGAGGTGGAGAGAAATAGGTGAACTGACTCAACATTGAAAGTAAAAGAATGGTCCTCATAGGGGAAAAGGCATCGATTGCTATATTTGTGCTAGAGCTTTGATTTTGAAAACATGAAACAATTTTGTCAACGGTAGTAATAAAGCATATGCATCATGTAAATTATATCTTATAAGTTGCAAGCCTCATGCATAGTGTACTAATAGTGCCCGCACCTTGTCCTAATTAGCTTGGACTACCTGGATTATCACCGCAATACATATGCTTTAACCAAGTTTCACAAAGGGGTACCTCTATGCCGCCCGTACAAAGGTCTAAGGAGAAAGCTCGCATTTGGATTTCTCGCTTTTGATTATTCTCAACTTAGACATCCATACCGGGACAACATAGACAACAGATAATGGACTCCTCTTTTAATGCTTTAAGCATTTGACAACAATTAATTCTTTTCTCATTAGAGATTTGAGGATGTTTGTCCAAAACTCGAAACTTCCACCATGAATCATGGCTTTAGTTAGCGGCCCAATGTTCTTCTCTCACAATATGCATGCTCAAACCATTCAACTCAGTGTAGATCGCCCTTACTTCGTACAAGACGAACATGCATAGCAACTCACATGATATTCAACAATGAGTTGATGGCGTTCCCCAAGTAAACATGGTTATCGCACAACAAGCAACTTAATAAGAGATAAAGTGCATAATTACATATTCAATACCACAATAGTTTTTAAGATATTTGTCCCATGAGCTATATATTGCAAAGGTAAATGATGGAATTTTAAAGGTAGCACTCAAGCAATTTACTTTGGAATGGCGGGAAAATACCATGTAGTATAGGTAGGTATGGTGGACACAAATGGCATAGTGGTTGGCTCAAGTATTTTGGATGCATGAGAAGTATTCCCTCTCGATACAAGGTTTAGGCTAGCAAGGTTATTTGAAACAAACACAAGGATGAACCGGTGCAGCAAAACTCACATAAAAGACATATTGAAAACATTATAAGACTCTACACCGTCTTCCTTGTTGTTCAAACTCAATACTAGAAATTATCTAGACCTTAGAGAAACCAAATATGCAAACCAAATTTTAGCATGCTCTATGTATTTCTTCATTAATGGGTGCAAAGCATATGATGCAAGAGCTTAAACATGAGCACAACAATTGCCAAGTATCACATTACCCAAGACATTTTTAGCAATTACTACATGTATCATTTTCCAATTCCAACCATATAACAATTTAACGAAGGAGAAACTTCGCCATGAATACTATGAGTAGAAACCAAGGACATATTTGTCCATATGCTACAGCGGAGTGTGTATCTCTCCCATAAAGTGAATGCTAGGATCCATTTTATTCAAACAAAACAAAAACAAAAACAAACCGACGCTCCAAGAAAAAGCACATAAGATGTGGCCGAATAAAAATGTAGTTTCAGGGGAGGAACCCGATAATTTGTTGATGAAGAAGGGGATGCCTTGGGCATCCCCAAGCTTAGACGCTTGAGTCTTCTTGATATATGCAGGGGTGAACCACCGGGTGCATCCCCAAGCTTAGAGCTTTCACTCTCCTTGATCATGTTGCATCATACTCCTCTCTTGACCCTTGAAAACTTCCTCCACACCAAACTCGAAACAACTCATTAGAGGGTTAGTGCACAATATAAATTGACATATTCAGAGGTGACACAATCATTCTTAACACTTCTGGACATTGCATAATGCTACTGGACATTAGTGGATCAAAGAAATTCATCCAACATAGCGAAATAGGCAATGCGAAATAAAAGGCAGAATCTGTCAAAACAGAACAGTTCGTATTGACGAATTTTAAAATGGCACCAGACTTGCTCAAACGAAAATGCTCAAATTGAATGAAAGTTGCGTACATATCTGAGGATCATGCTCGTAAATTGGCGTAATTTTATGAGCTACCTACAGGGAGATAGACCCAGATTCGTGACAGCAAAGAAATCTGGAACTGCGCAGTAATCCAAATCTAGTACTTACTTTTCTATCAACGGCTTAACTTGGCACAACAAAACTCAAAACTAAGATAAGGAGAGGTTGCTACAGTAGTAAACAACTTCCAAGACACAAAATAAAAACAAAGTACTGTAGGTAAAAACATGGGTTGTCTCCCATAAGCGCTTTTTTTTAACGCCTTTCAGCCTAGGCGCAGTAAAGTGTGTATCAAGTAACATCGAGAGATGAAGCATCAACATCATAATTTGTTCTAATAATAGAATCATAAGGTACCTTCATTCTCTTTCTAGGGAAGTGTTCCATACCTTTATTGAGAGGAAATTGATATTTTATATTACCTTCCCTCATATCAATAATAGCACCAACGGCTTCAAGAAAAGGTCTTCCCAATATAATTGGACAAGATGCATTGCATTCAATATCCAAGACAACAAAATCAACGGGAACAAGATTATTGTTAACGGTAATGCGAACATTATCAAATTTACCCAAAGGTTTCTTTATAGAATGATCAGCAAGATTAACATCCAAATAACAATTTTTCAGCTGTGGCAAGTCAAGCATATTATAAATTTTCTTAGGCATAACAGAAATACTTGCACCAAGATCACATAAAGCATTACAATCAAAATCTTTAACCTTCATCTTAATGATGGGCTCCCAACCATCTTCTAGCTTTTTAGGAATAGAGGCTTCGCGCTCTAGTTTCTCTTCTTTAGCTTTTATGAGAGCATTTGTAATATGATGCGTGAAAGCCAAATTTATAGCACTAGCATTAGGACTTTTAGCAAGTTTTTGCAAGAACTTTATAACTTCAGAGATGTGGCAATCATCAAAATTCAAACCATTATAATCTAAAGCAATGGGATCATCATCCCCAATGTTGGAAAAAATTTCAGCAGACTTTATCACAGTGAGTTCATGCAGCTTTAGCAGCTTCAAGCAGCTTTTCGCTTTGCATTAGAAGTGGAAACATTGCTAACACCAATTCTTTTATTAGTATGAGTAGGAGGTGCAGCAACATGTGTAGCATTAGCATTACTAGTGGTGGTAATAGTCCAAACTTTAGCTATATTCTTCTCTTTAGCTAGTTTTTCATTTTCTTCTCTATCCCACCTAGCACGCAGCTCAGCCATTAATCTTATATTCTCATTAATTCTAACTTGAATGGCATTTGCTGTAGTAGTAATTTTATCATGATAATTCTCATTAGGCAAAACTTTTGATTTCAAAAGATCAACATCAGAAGCAAGACTATCAACTCTAGAAACAAGAATATCAAATTTATGGAGTTTTTCCTCAACAGATTTGTTAAAGGCAGTTTGTGTACTAATAAATTCTTTGAGCATAGCTTCAAGTCCAGGGGGTGAATTCCTATTATTGTTGTAAGAATTTCCATAAGAATTACCATAGCCGTTGCCATTATTATAAGGATATGGCCTATAGTTGTTACTAGAATTGTTCCGGTAAGCATTGTTGTTGAAATTATTATTTTTAATGAAGTTTACATCAACATGTTCTTCTTGTGCAACCAATGAAGCTAACGGAACATTATTAGGATCAATATTAGTCCTATCATTCACAAGCATAGACATAATAGCATCAACCTTATCACTCAAGGAAGAGGATTCTTCAACATGAATTTACCTTCTTACCTTGTGGAGCTCTTTCCGTGTGCCATTCAGAGTAGTTGATCATCATATTATCAAGAAGCCTTGTTGCTTCACCAAGAGTGATGGACATAAAGGTACCTCCAAGCATCTGAATCCAATAAATTCCGTGAAGAAAAATTTAGTCCCGCATAGAAGGTTTGGATGATCATCCAAGTAGTCAGTCCATGGGTTGGGCAATTTTTAACTAGAGATTTCATTC
>NC_061508.1:301369197-301470661 GCF_022539505.1 Lolium rigidum
CTTCCTTTGTGTTGCTTCAATGCCTTTACTTTGATTTATTGCTTTATGAGTTAACTCTTATGCAAGACTTATTGATGCTTGTCTTGAAGTACTATTCATGAAAAGTCTTTGCTTTATGATTCACTTGTTTACTCATGTCATTACCATTGTTTTGATCGCTGCATTCATTACATATGTTTACAAATAGTATGATCAAGGTTATGATGGCATGTCACTTCGAAATTATCTTTGTTATCGTTTTACTCGCTCGGGACGAGCGTAACTAAGCTTGGGGATGCTGATACGTCTCCGACGTATCGATAATTTCTTATGTTCCATGCCACATTATTGATGTTATCTACATGTTTTATGCACACTTTATGTCATATTCGTGCATTTTCTCGGAACTAACCTATTAACAAGATGCCGAAGTGCCAGTTCTCGTTTTCTGCTGTTTTTGGTTTCGTAAATCCTAGTAACGAAATATTCTCGGAATCGGACGAAATCAAGACCCGGGTTCCTATTTTTCCCGGAAGCATCCGGAACACCCGAGAGACGCCGGAGGGGCCCCGTGGGCCCCGGATGATAGGGTGGCGCGGCACTGGGCCCTGGCCGCGCCAGCCTATGGTGCCGCCGCCTCTTCGACCCTCTGACGCTTCCCTTCCGCCTATTTAAAGCCTCCGTCGCGAAAACCCTATTACGAAGAACGAAACCCACAGAAACCTTCCAGAGCCGCCGCCATCGCGAAGGCAAGATCCGGGGACAGAGTCTCTCGTTCCGGCACCCTGCCGGAGCGGGGAAGTGCCCCCGGAAGGCTTCTCCATCGACACCGCTGCCATCTCCACCGCCATCTTCCTCACCGCTGCTGCTCCCATGAGGAGGGAGTAGTTCTCCATCGAGGCTCGGGGCTGTACCGGTAGCTATGTGGTTCATCTCTCTCCTATGTACTTCAATACAATAATCTCATGAGCTGCCTTACATGATTGAGATTCATATGATGATGCTTGTAATCTAGATGTCATTGTGCTAGTAAAGTGAGTTTTACTTATGTGATCTCCGGAGACTCCTTGTCCCACGTGTGTAAAGGTGACAGTGTGTGCACCGTGTGGGTCTGTTATGAATGGCGTAGTGAAGTGCTTATTTATATCTCTTTATGATTGCAATGTGTTTTGTATCACAATTTATCTATGTGCTACTCTAGCAATGTTATTAAAGTAGTTGTATTCCTCCTACACGGTGTAATGGTGACAGTGTGTGCATCCGTGTTAGTACTTGGCGTATGCTATGATCATAATCTCTTGTAGATTGTGAAGTTAACTATTGCTATGATAGTATTGATGTGATCTATTCCTCCTACATAGTGTGAAGGTGACAGGTGTGCATGTTGTGTTAGTACTTGGTTTAGTCGTGTTGATCTTTCTTGCACTCTAAGGTTATTTAAATATGAACATTGAATTGTGGAGCTTGTTAACTCCGGCATTGAGGGTTCGTGTAATTCTACGCAATATGTTCATCATCCAACAAAAGAGTGTAGAGTATGCATTTATCTATTCTGTTATGTGATCAATGTTGAGAGTGTCCACTAGTGAAAGTCTAATCCCTAGGTCTTATTCCTAAATACTGCTATCGCTGCTTGTTTACTGTTTTACTGTGTTACTACTGCTGCGTTACTACTGCTACTATATTACCACCATCAACTACACGCCGTTACTACTGCTCATATTCATTCATACCACCTGTATTTCATTATCTCTTCGCCGAACTAGTGCACCTATTAGGTGTGTTGGGGACACAAGAGACTTCTTGCTTTGTGGTTGCAGGGTTGCATGAGAGGGATATCTTTGACCTCTTCCTCCCTGAGTTCGATAAACCTTGGGTATCCACTTAAGGGAAACTTGCTGCTGTTCTACAAACCTCTGCTCTTGGAGGCCCAACACTGTCTACAAGAATAGAAGCTCCCGTAGACATCAGCGGCGTCAGCGGCGAGGAAGGGGGATAGGGCGGAGAAGGCCACGAGGAAGGTGGAGGAGAAGAAAAAGGGTGCCGGGCCGTCCACGATCATCCTCTCCTCCTCCTCCTTCTTTGAGTGGACATCCACTCCGGTGTCCGACACCACCCATTCGTCGGACTTCGTCTGGGACTCGGAGTACATTAGGGTAGTTTTCAAATAAATGTCGTTGTACCGTCGAACTTTCTAATATATTTCGTATTTTCAGTTAATTTTTCGTGTTTTGTTTGATCTATTTCGTACCAAAAACGATCGAAATAGTTGTTTGCGCCGAGCTGCGCGCTGCATAATACAGCGTCCGGCGGAGGAACATTTTTTACGGCCAGAGCACGCGCTGCATAATACAGCGTCCGACGGGGAAAAAATTAGGGTAGCGCGCTACAAACTTTTACAGCGCGCTCGCAACAACCTATAGCGCGCTGATTTTTAGTACGCCGATTGGAGATGTTCTAAAGTTTGATCGGAGTGGAGGGATAGACAAACACCTGAGATGAGGTGACCTGGCGGCCGTTCGACGAAGGACATGACAAGAGCTTGGTGCAGGTTGCCGATTCTTTAGGTGATTTACACAAAAATAACCCAAAAGTGGAAGAAAAGCACAGACTGACCCTCCGGCGAAACTATTTCACCAATCTAACTCTTTTGTGTGGCGCCCCTCCCACGGGCGCCACACATGCCCATGTGGCTCCCCTCCTGCCGGCGCCACACACCCAGCCGACGTGGCGCCATCGACGCTGAGCCGGTGCGCCCATCCGACGTGGCAGCATGTGTGGCGCCCTCCCATCGGCGCCACACATGCACTTGGAATCCCCCAAAACATACTGTGAGACAAATCCTCTGGGACTTAGCCGTTTTGCGAGGCTCGATGTGTGGCGCCGATGCCACGGGCGCCACAGTAGCCTGTGTGGCGCCGATGCCACGGGCGCCACACATAGAGGCTCGCGAAAACGGCTAAGGACTTATCGTCCGGAGCCCCTGGATGTTTTCGACCCAATAGTTCATATAAGTTGGCATGTGTGGCGCCGATGCCACGGGCGCCACACTAGCACTTGTGGCGCCGGTGGGAAGGGCGCCACACATGGACTTGTGTTGAAAACATGAAAAATCCTACCAAACTCCAACAGTTACGAGTACAACATTGGACACAACAAGTAGCAATTTTATGACATACACATATAACACTTCATAGGTCACATTGTAGCACGTAGATTCAAACAACAAGTAGCATTACAGCACCATGGTTCGAAATGACATAGGGTTCACAAATCGATACTTATGAATATAGAGTTCACAACAACACGTAGCACACATCCTAGTAGCGTCCTCGACGTGCCGTCCTCGTGGGCTGCTTCCGAACGGCCATCCTCTTCGTCCGCTGCCTTGGCTGTTGTTGCTGCTGCTCCTGCTGCTCCTGCTACTGCTCCTGCTGCTCCTGCTCCTCCTCCTGCTCCTCCTGCTCCTCCTCATCTGAAGAGAACGGCTCGTCGTTCCTCATCTTCGACAAAGCTGATCTCCGCGGCGGCCCGTCATCCTCCTCAGTGACAACCTTCTTTCCTCGGTTGACATAATCTTCCGGAGTGTACCGGTTTGGAGCCTTGCCCCTTGGCTTGAACTGGTAAGCTGACCGTGGGGCTTGCTTGGAGGTATGCTTTGGAAGTATGCCTTGACTCAGAATTAGGTCGTCCTCAGGAATTGATACGTCTCCAACGTATCGATAATTTCTTGTGTTCCATGCCACATTATTGATGTTATCTACATGTTTTATGCACACTTTATGTCATATTCGTGCATTTTCTGGAACTAACCTATTAACAAGATGCCGAAGTGCCGCTTGTCGTTTTCCGCTTGTTTTTGGTTTCAGAAATCCTAGTAAAGAAATATTCTCGGAATTGGACGAAATAAAAGCCCGGAGGCCTATTTTCTCACGAAGCTTCCGGAAGACCGAAGACGAGATGAAGAGGGGCCACGAGGGGCCACACCCTAGGCGGCGCGGCCCCCCCCTTGGCCGCGCGGCCCCGTGGTGTGGGGCCCTCGTGCCGCCCCTTGACCTACCCTTCCGCCTACTTAAAGCCTCCGTGACGAAACCCCCGCACCGAGAACCACGATACGGAAAACCTTACCGAGACGCCGTCGCCGCCGATCCCATCTCGGGGGATCCTGGAGATCGCCTCCGCACCCTGCCGGAGAGGGGAATCATCTCCCGGAGGACTCTACACCGCCATGGTCGCCTCCGGAGTGATGAGTGAGTAGTCTACCCCTGGACTATGGGTCCATAGCGAGTAGCTAGATGGTTGTCTTCTCCCCATTGTGCTATCATTGTCGGATCTTGTGAGCTGCCTATCATGATCAAGATCATCTATATGTAATTCTATATGTTGCGTTTATTGGGATCCGATGAATAGAGAATACTTGTTATGTTGATTATCAAAGTTATGCTTAAGTGTTGTTTATGATCTTGCATGCTCTCCGTTATTAGTAGATGCTCCGGCCAAGTAGATGCTTTTAACTCCAAGAGGGAGTACTTATGCTCGATAGTGGGTTCATGCCCGCATTGACACTGGGACGATGATGAGAAAGTTCTAAGGTTGTGTTGTGCTCGTTGCCACTAGGGATAAAACATTGATGCTATGTCTAAGTATGTAGTTGTTGATTACATTACGCACCATACTTAATGCAATTGTCTCGTTGCTTTGCAACTTAATACCGGAGGGGGTTCGGATGATAACTCTGAAGGTGGACTTTTTAGGCATAGATGCGATTGGATGGCGGTCTATGTACTTTGTCGTAATGCCCAATTAAATCTCACTATACTCATCATGATATGTATGTGCATTGTCATGCTCTCTTTATTTGTCAATTGCCCAACCGTAATTTGTTCACCCAACATGCTGTTCGTCTTATGGGAGAGACACCTCTAGTGAACTGTGGACCCCGGTCCAATTCTCTTTACTGAAATACAATCTACTGCAATACTTGTTTTTACCGTTTTCTCTGCAAACAATCATCTTCCACACAATACGGTTAATCCTTTGTTACAGCAAGCCGGTGAGATTGACAACCTCACTGTTTCGTTGGGGCAAAGTACTTTGGTTGTGTTGTGCGGAGTTCCACGTTGGCGCCGGAATCCCCGGTGTTGCGCCGCACTACATCTCGCCGCCATCAACTTTCAACGTGCTTCTTGGCTCCTCCTGGTTCGATAAACCTTGGTTTCTTTCTCGAGGGAAAACTTGCTGCTGTGCGCATCATACCTTCCTCTTGGGGTTGCCCAACGAACGTGTGAAATACACGCCATCAAGCTCTTTTTCCGGCGCCGTTGCCGGGAGATCAAGACACGCTGCAAGGGGAGTCTCCACTTCTCAATCTCTTTACTTTGTTTTTGTCTTGCTTAGTTTTATTTACTACTTTGTTTGCTGCACTAAATCAAAATACAAAAAAAATTAGTTGCTAGTTTTACTTTATTTGCTATCTTGTTTGCTATACCAAAAACACAAAAAAATTAGTTACTAGCATTTACTTTACTTATTTCATCATGTTTCCTTTTAATTTTACCACAAAGAACATACCGGTAGGACGTGGGTCTATAGTTGGGAGAAATAATATAGAAGAATTCTTCAACCATGTTAGTACCATTGAGAATTTTGAAGATAGACACTTGATAGACCTTGCGCCTACTTATGAAATTGCTGCTGCGCATTTAGTTCATTTGTTGGAAACCAAATTTGTTAATCTTAATCCTATAATCCAACACATGTTTTTCACACTTGGTGATATGGAAGAAGGGGAAAAGAAAGATTTTGTTTTAGAAACCCTTCTTAGAGAATTTGGTGGTCTAGCAAGAGAAGCTAGAAAGGTCTTTGCTAAATTTAATATGCTTGGTTCTCCTACTAACTTTGTTAGTCTCCTTGAAAAGATGGATATGGATAGAATAAGATACACTAATAATATTGATGATTGTGGGGAAATCAAAGCACCAATACCATGCAAGCTCCTAGCTATGAATGATGCACTAGAAAATAATTATGCTTGGCTTGTTCCTGAAAATTTGTTTGATGAGAGTAGCACGCCTAAGACTAATGAAAAGGGAGATGCTAAAACTTATGTATCTAATATAATATGCCTGGTTGAGAAGAGCCCACACCCCGCTGTAGAAGTACCACCCTTCGATAATACTTGATACACACTTTCGCGCCTAGCTGAAAGGCGTTAAAGAAAAGCGCTTATGGGAGACAACCCATGTTTTTACCTACAGTACTTTGTTTTTATTTTGTGTCTTGGAAGTTGTTTACTACTGTAGCAACCTCTCCTTATCTTAGTTTTGAGTTTTGTTGTGCCAAGTTAAGCCGTTGATAGAAAAGTAAGTACTAGATTTGGATTACTGCGCAGTTCCAGATTTCTTCGCTGTCACGAATCTGGGTCTATCTCCCTGTAGGTAGCTCAGAAAATTACGCCAATTTACGAGCATGATCCTCAGATATGTACGCAACTTTCATTCAATTTGAGCATTTTCGTTTGAGCAAGTCTGGTGCCATTTTAAAATTCGTCAATACGAACTGTTCTGTTTTGACAGATTCTGCCTTTTATTTCGCATTGCCTCTTTCGCTATGTTGGATGAATTTCTTTGATCCACTAATGTCCAGTAGCATTATGCAATGTCCAGAAGTGTTAAGAATGATTGTGTCACCTCTGAATATGTCAATTTATATTGTGCACTAACCCTCTAATGAGTTGTTTCGAGTTTGGTGTGGAGGAAGTTTTCAAGGGTCAAGAGAGGAGTATGATGCAACGTGATCAAGGAGAGTGAAAGCTCTAAGCTTGGGGATGCACCCGTGGTTCACCCCTGCATATATCAAGAAGACTCAAGCGTCTAAGCTTGGGGATGCCCAAGGCATCCCCTTCTTCATCAACAAATTATCGGGTTCCTCCCCCGAAACTACATTTTTATTCGGCCACATCTTATGTGCTTTTTCTTGGAGCGTCGGTTTGTTTTTGTTTTTGTTTTGTTTGAATAAAATGGATCCTAGCATTCACTTTATGGGAGAGATACACACTCCGCTGTAGCATATGGACAAATATGTCCTTGGTTTCTACTCATAGTATTCATGGCGAAGTTTCTCCTTCGTTAAATTGTTATATGGTTGGAATTGGAAAATGATACATGTAGTAATTGCTAAAAATGTCTTGGGTAATGTGATACTTGGCAATTGTTGTGCTCATGTTTAAGCTCTTGCATCATATGCTTTGCACCCATTAATGAAGAAATACATAGAGCATGCTAAAATTTGGTTTGCATATTTGGTTTCTCTAAGGTCTAGATAATTTCTAGTATTGAGTTTGAACAACAAGGAAGACGGTGTAGAGTCTTATAATGTTTTCAATATGTCTTTTATGTGAGTTTTGCTGCACCGGTTCATCCTTGTGTTTGTTTCAAATAGCCTTGCTAGCCTAAACCTTGTATCGAGAGGGAATACTTCTCATGCATCCAAAATACTTGAGCCAACCACTATGCCATTTGTGTCCACTATACCTACCTACTACATGGTATTTTCCCGCCATTCCAAAGTAAATTGCTTGAGTGCTACCTTTAAAATTCCATCATTCACCTTTGCAATATATAGCTCATGGGACAAATAGCTTAAAAACTATTGTGGTATTGAATATGTAATTATGCACTTTATCTCTTATTAAGTTGCTTGTTGTGCGATAACCATGTTTATCGGGGAACGCCATCAACTCATTGTTGAATTTCATGTGAGTTGCTATGCATGTTCGTCTTGTCCGAAGTAAGGGCGATCTACACTCGAGTTGAATGGTTTGAGCATGCATATTGTGAGAGAAGAGCATTGGGCCGCTAACTAAAGCCATGATCCATGGTGGAAGTTTCAGTTTTGGACAAACATCCTCAAATCTCTAATGAGAAAAGAATTAATTGTTGTCAAATGCTTAAAGCATTAAAAGAGGAGTCCATTATCCGTTGTCTATGTTGTCCCGGTATGGATGTCTAAGTTGAGAATAATCAAAAGCGAGAAATCCAAATGCGAGCTTTCTCCTTAGACCTTTGTACAGGCGGCATAGAGGTACCCCTTTGTGAAACTTGGTTAAAGCATATGTATTGCGGTGATAATCGAGGTAGTCCAAGCTAATTAGGACAAGGTGCGAGCACTATTAGTACACTATGCATGAGGCTTGCAACTTATAAGATATAATTTACATGATGCATATGCTTTATTACTACCGTTGACAAAATTGTTTCATGTTTTCAAAATCAAAGCTCTAGCACAAATATAGCAATCGATGCTTTTCCTCTATGAGGACCATTCTTTTACTTTCAATGTTGAGTCAGTTCACCTATTTCTATCCACCTCAAGAAGCAAACACTTGTGTGAACTGTGCATTGATTCCTACATACTTGCTTATTGCACTTATTATATTACTCTATGTTGACAATATCCATGAGATATACATGTTACAAGTTGAAAGCAACCGCTGAAACTTAATCTTCTTTTGTGTTGCTTCAATACCTTTACTTTGAATTATTGCTTTATGAGTTAACTCTTATGCAAGACTTATTGATGCTTGTCTTGAAGTGCTATTCATGAAAAGTCTTTGCTTTATGATTCACTTGTTTACTCATGTCATACACATTGTTTTGATCGCTGCATTCTCTACATATGCTTTACAAATAGTATGATCAAGATTATGATGGCATGTCACTCCGGAAATTATCTTTGTTATCGTTTTACCTCGCTCGGGACGAGCGAGAACTAAGCTTGGGGATGCTGATACGTCTCCAACGTATCGATAATTTCTTGTGTTCCATGCCACATTATTGATGTTATCTACATGTTTTATGCACACTTTATGTCATATTCGTGCATTTTCCGGAACTAACCTATTAACAAGATGCCGAAGTGCCGACTTGTCAGTTTTACGCTGTTTTTGGTTTCAGAAATCCTAGTAAAGAAATATTCTCGGAATTGGACGAAATAAAAGCCCAGAGGCCTATTTTCTCACGAAGCTTCCAGAAGACCGAAGACGAGACGAAGAGGGGCCACGAGGGGGCCACACCCTAGGGCGGCGCGGCCCCCCCTTGGCCGCGCGGCCCTGTGGTGTGGGGCCCTCGTGCCGCCTCTTGACCTACCCTTCCGCCTACTTAAAGCCTCCGTGACGAAACCCCCAGTACCGAGAACCACGATACGGAAAACCTTACTGAGACGCCGTCGCCGCCGATCCCATCTCGGGGGATCCTGGAGATCGTCTCCGGCACCCTGCCGGAGAGGGGAATCATCTCCCGGAGGACTCTACACCGCCATGGTCGCCTCCGGAGTGATGAGTGAGTAGTCTACCCCTGGACTATGGGTCCATAGCAGTAGCTAGATGGTTGTCTTCTCCCCATTGTGCTATCATTGTCGGATCTTGTGAGCTGCCTATCATGATCAAGATCATCTATATGTAATTCTATATGTTGCGTTTGTTGGGATCCGATGAATAGAGAATACTTGTTATGTTGATTATCAAAGTTATGCTTAAGTGTTGTTTATGATCTTGCATGCTCTCCGTTATTAGTAGATGCTCCGGCCAAGTAGATGCTTTTAACTCCAAGAGGGAGTACTTATGCTCGATAGTGGGTTCATGCCGCATTGACACCGGGACGATGATGATGAAAGTTCTAAGGTTGTGTTGTGCTGTTGCCACTAGGGATAAAACATTGATGCTATGTCTAAGGATGTAGTTGTTGATTACATTACGCACCATACTTAATGCAATTGTCTGTTGCTTTGCAACTTAATACTGGAGGGGTTCGGATGATAACCCGAAGGTGGACTTTTTAGGCATAGATGCAGCTTGGATGGCGGTCTATGTACTTTGTCGTAATGCCCAATTAAATCTCACTATACTCATCATGATATGTATGTGCATTGTCATGCTCTCTTTATTTGTCAATTGCCCAACCGTAATTTGTTCACCCAACATGCTGTTCGTCTTATGGGAGAGACACCTCTAGTGAACTGTGGACCCCGGTCCAATTCTCTTTATCGAAATACAATCTACTCGCAATACTTGTTTTTACTTGTTTTCTCTGCAAACAATCATCTTCCACACAATACGGTTAATCCTTTGTTACGGCAAGCCGGTGAGATTGACAACCTCACCGCTTCGTTGGGGCAAAGTACTTTGGTTGTGTTGTGCGGGTTCCACGTTGGCGCCGGAATCCTCGGTGTTGCGCCGCACTACATCTCGCCGCCATCAACCTTCAACGTGCTTCTTGGCTCCTCCTGGTTCGATAAACCTTGGTTTCTTTCTCGAGGGAAAACTTGCTGCTGTGCGCATCATACCTTCCTCTTGGGGTTGCCCAACGAACGTGTGAAATACACGCCATCGGAATCTTCACAAACATGAACACATGAGATTACAAAAGTTGAAATTAGTAAGAACATGTTTGACAGCAACAAAATAGTCCATACCTGCGGTTCTTCAGAAGAGGAGGATGTACGGATTTCGCCTTCGCGGCAACCTAGCAAGTTCGCTAACCGCCGCATCTTTCTTGCAGTGTTCTGCGTCATGGAACTCACGGTTACAAAGCCACCAGAACATAATTGCGTACATTCAAAGTTGGTGATCATACCTTCAAAGTTGCGTACATAAGATATTTGGTTACTACTTTGTGTAGCACACTACTATAGGAAAATAGTACATAGAACAAATCATCACCTGCCGGTAGAGGTAGGCAAGTGCCGCTGTTCTCCAACTCCACCGGTCATCCAACACCGTAAGCGCCTTCAGCCAACACCAATGGGCCAGCTTCCCCCCACTGTCAGGAAAGAGAGTCCTAGAAATCATGTACCATAAGTACACGCGGGCATACGTCCTCCGAGTGTCCTCGTTGGCCCCTTCCGGGCATTCTGCAAAGTTAGTTCTGATCCAAGAGAAAGACGCGCCGGCGGGAACTCTCTCCTTTGGATTTGCTGGCGCCGGAGGAGCCCTGCCAATAAGGTCCTCCATCTGTCCGCGCCACCCATCAGAAGATGTGTTCATACACAGTGGCTCGCCCTGAATAGGTAGTCCAAGGATCATGGAAACATCCTGGAGAGTAGGGGTCATCTTGCCGGCCCTCAAGTGGAAGGTGTGAGTCTCCGGCCTCCACCGGTCGACAAGGGCGGTGAGTGCCGAGGGGTTCATGTGTGGCCCCCCACGGCTTACAAGGGATATGAACGGCATAAGACCGGTAGGCCGGATGAACTCCGTGTACCTCTCGTCATACGGTATATCCGCTGTGCCATGGTAACGAATCTTCAAAGGGTGAAGATCCGTTTCCCTCTCCGTCATATGAACAGCCCGGTGCATCCTGTCGTACTCTTCATCCAGAAGCCACACCATCCTACATGTTTACACAACCATATTATGAGTCATTCCACTAAAAAAAATGAGCAACACATACATGAGACATACCATTCCTAGGCACATAATAGACATATGTAAGACAATAGAATAGGCATTTTCTAAGCTCCAATTTTGCCATTCCCACACACATTTGAGTGCAACAAGTTTGAATAGGCATTTGCTAGGCATATGTAACAAATTTGAATGCATTTGCTAGGCAAATATTAGACATTTCAACACATACATACATAGGATTTCAACACATACATGTAAAATTTCATATCTAGGGCTCCAACAAATCTTTGGTTCAAACACATATACTACAATGTAGATTCCACCAACATTGATTTCCATATCAATGGTTCATATCCAAATCCACCAACATAAATTTCCATATCTAGGGTTCATACCCAAATCTACCAAATCCACCAATACTAGTGGATGAATCGGAGGGAATCGAAGGGGGATACCTTGAGGAATGGAGGAGGAAGGAGTTGGCCGGACAGATCTGACGATTCCTTGGTCGATTTGGTGGGGGGGAGGCGGGCGGCGGCGGCGGTTCCGTGGGAGGAGAGAAGAAAGAAGAGAACAACTGGCTGGGTCGGGCTGGGGCGGGCGCGGGCGCCACACTTAAGTGGATGTGTGGCGCCCGTGGCATCGGCGCCACACATGCTTGTGTGGCGCCCGCGGCATCGGCGCCACACATAGAGCCTCGCAAAAACGGCTAAGTCCCGTACGTCCGGAGCCCCCGGATGTTTTCGACCGAAAACTTGATATAAGTTGGCATGTGTGGCGCCGATGGGAGGGCACCACACATGCCGCCACGTCGGATGGGCGCACCGGCCCGCCGCCGATGGCGCCACGTCGGCTGGGTGTGTCGCGCCGGCAGGAGGGGAGCCACATGGGCATGTGTGGCGCCCGTGGGAGGGCCGCCACACAAAAGGGTTAGATTGGTGAAATAGTTTCGCCGGAGGGTTAATCTGTGCTTTTCTTTCACTTTTAGGTTATTTTTGTGTAAATCGCCCATTCTTTACTTGCGGGCAACGTGTGACTCATCGCCAGCCATCATCATGGATTCCTGCCTTTTCCGGAATCAAAGAAGCGTCGTCTTTTCCCTATCAGCGGTCAAGACCAGAGAAAACAATGTCTACCTGGGATCGACCAACGGCGCTCTGTGATGGCACCTCGTCGGCGCGACGGATGTATCCAGAACCTCGCACGCATCAGATCGAGACGACAAGGTTTCCGTTCGTACTTGTGATGTTTCATAGATGGTCTGGTCGCTTTCTTGATCATTGTTTTTTTGTTCTAATTACACGGTCAGTTAGACAGATCCCCGGGTGGATTAAGGGATATTTTATAATATGCCATACTTTACTTCGTTCCTCTACTATTTGCCACACTTTACTTTGCCATTTACTATTTGCCACACATTAGATTTATTTCTTGATAATTTGCCCTGTTTAGTCTTATACAAAACTATTCTTTTTTTAAACACGAAAATACATAGTCAAATACATTGCTTGTACCGCTGTGGCTGAAACTTAACTGGTTGGATCGAATTAAAATGAACCAACCGGATCAAGTCCCCACTTCAGCGTGAAGCCAATGCAATTTCCCACTTGCGTGTATGCGCGTCCATAGGGCTCCAGTCTAGAACGGAGTAGCTCGATTGATTCAGCACACACAGACGAGGGAGCGGCAGGATCAGCGCCGGCCGGCCGGCCGTCCCCCATGCCCATGCTCGTACATGTGGCTAGCCAAGCCACGGCGAGCTAGCCCAGGGCAGGCGCGAGCCAAGGCAGGGGATGCAGCGGAGCTCCTCGACGAGTGGTCCTGGGCTGGCGGGGACGAGCAAGATGCCACCACGGTGGCGCTCGGCGGCGGCGACGACTGGTGGGCGGAGCTCGCTGCGGCGCTGGAATGGCGGCGGGGGAGGGGGGGATGCGTTGAGGCAGAGCTCGCGGTCGCTTGCCTGGAGGCGCTTTTCTCCGATCATGCCTGGTCCTTCCGACTTCCGTGGTGGCCGGTGGGCGGCGGCGCTCGCGCCCTAGCTTCCGTGTTTCTCGTCCACTGCGTAAGGGTAATGAGAGGTGATGGATTTGATTGATCTGTTTGGATGAACGATTCTTTAACTTTCAGCCAGAGCGGTACAAGTATTGTATTTGACTACATATTTTAGTGTGAAAAAAATGAATAGTTCTGTGAAATACTAAACAGGGCAAATTATCAAGGAATAAATCTAATGTGTGGCAAATAATAAATGTCAAAGTAAAGTGTGGCAAATAGTAGAGGAACGAAGTAAAGCGTGGCATATTATAAAATCTCCCGTGGATTAAAATACGGTAGTGTGGTTGCAGCCTTGCAGGAGAACGTGAGTGGAGCTGGAGGATCACATGAATGATTGGACTGATCGATTGGCCGCGATCAGTGATCAGTGATCACGGGGCGCGCCGCACGCGTTCTTCGCCGCACCGTCAGGGTGCCCGGGTTGCCCGCGAATCGCTGGTTCATATGGCGATCGATCACCGTAAACGTGTTGGGTCCTTAGGGCATCTCCAACCGCGCGACTCATTCCGCGCCCGCGCGTCCGGATGGGTCCAGCCGGACAAAAACCCGGCCCAACGCGGGGACGCACCGCAAAAGCGGACGGCCGCGGCGTCCGGAACGACGCAAACCCGGCCCAAATCTGGGCTAGGTTTGCGTGGCCGCGGATGGCACGCGCCGTCCGCTCGCGTCCGCGCGCCGGTCGCCTCGTCTCCCTTGGGCCCACCTGTCGGTGACCGTGGGAGTCTATTAAATGGGGATTGGAGGGATCCGGCCCTCCACTCCGGTCCCCACTCCACTCCCGAGCAAAAACCGCCGCCATGGCCCCGAAGCGATGGTTCGCTCCCGGAGCGAACGACGACGAGGCCGGCAGCGAGCCGGCGTCGGCCGCCGGCGCTGCGACGAGGCGGCCTCCACATCGGAGAGGCCGCCCGCCGCGGCGCGGCATTGCCGCAACCGCCGCCGCTGCTGCTCGAGCCCAAGCCCGAGTCCTCGGAGGAGGACCCGGACCTGCTCGCCGCCCTCATCGTCTCGGCGGCGGAGGAGGGGCGAAATGGCCGCAACTCCATGCGGCCATTCGCACCTCCGAAATGGAGGAGGCGGCGCGGCGGGAGGTGGAGGACGCGGAGGGCCGGGCGCTCTACGACCGAGCCCTCCGGGCGCGACGGGAGGAGGAGGAGGAGACGGCGCGGCGGGAGGAGGCCGGGCGCCGCGCCGCCGAGCAGCGGCGCCGCCAAGAGGAGAGGTGCCGCCGCCGGAGGAGTCGGCGCCGAGAGGCCGAGCGGCGCCGGCCGGCGGAGAGGGCAGCGCCTCCGGGCGGCGCGGGTGGCTCCGGACCCCACTCGCCGTGGGAGGAGGCCCCGTGGTCTCCCTGGCCGGAGTCCCGGCGCGGTCGAGCCACAACAGTGCCTCGCCGCCGGGGACTCCGACGACGTCGCCGACGACGCCCACAGGGGCTAGGCGGCGCACCGGCGGCCACCGCGCCGCCGACCAAACCCTAGAGGGTTTTTTATTTTATGTTTATATTTTAGTTTAAATTTAAAAGCCCATATAGGGGCTTCTTTTGTTAGTTTTATTTGCCCAAAATAGGGCTATGTACTAAATTTGCCCAAAATAGGGCATATGTTTAATCAAATATCGTTTAAATTTGCCCTTTTAAATTTGTTTTTGTGTTTCTCCAATTTGCGATGCGTCCGCGCGTTGGGCGCAGCGCGCGACCCAAACGGACACGCGGACGCGGGCCGCTGTCCGCGTGTCCGGGCGGCGACCCAAACGGCCCAAAACGGACGGCCCAGCGCGTCCGTTTGGGTCGCGCGGTTGGAGCGCCCACAGCAAATGTCGCAGCCAGGGCTGCGGAGGTGGTCATGGCCGAGTGGCTAGCTGTAATTGTGTTAGCAGCGGATTATGTAAGCCATTGGTTTGACAGCCAACATTTTATTTTTCAAAATGGGGAATAAGACCTCGGCTTCTGCATCATGATGATGCATACGGTCTTTTATTAAAAAAGTTACGAGTATATAGTTTATAACATCTTAGACATCGCCCATAGTTGATACAAACCAGATTTATCCTTTTGATGGTAGATGACAGATATGAGGACGGTGGTGTCGACTTTTTTGATCTTGAATTCTTTATGCTCAATCACTCCAGGTTTTTTCCCTCAAAAAATAAATAAATAGACAGACAGTTTATTTGACATCTGTTCGATAAACACCAGATTTTGGACATTTGTTTGATTCCAACTCCCGTGGCCTGGGTGTAATGTATTGATGAAAGTTCTTGATGGAAAATCATCTTATGCACTCTTTGGGTTGGGGTTTTGCGCTGGTTTTTGCTTCCACTACTCCTTCATAACACTTACAAACTCCTTCATGCGCGGTGCAAAAAAGCTTCCTATAGATTGATGATTTTCAAATAAAATTGAGAAACATTAAGTTGGATTCTAATTTCATCTTGTTCAGGAAGACCAAGAATGGAAATTTCATGTATCGGATAAAGACATTGTATAATGTCTAGGCTCAGTTTTTCTACCACTAGATTGTATACTATTTTCCCGAAAGTACAAAAATTCAGTTATTTCTTTACAAAAATCAACTTCATATAAGAGACCAACAAAATTCCTAACGATGGGTGGCCTACATGCCATTATCCAAGACAAAGAAGTGATACTTTGAGTTGAAGAATTTTGTAGACTTTATTTTTGAAAAATGAATTTGCTTCACTGGTTAGTTAAAAATGAGCATCAATTGTTTGTGCCCCGATCCGTCGTGCATGAAGGATTATCGTCGCTCAAACTTCACAGAAGCCATTTGCCTAATTGTGAAACAATTCGTAAATTTATTACTCACCCTCCTAACACCGCTAATTTAGTTATCAAAAAAATACAATGTCAATGTAAACTTGATGAAGACCTTCAATTATAACTTCCTCATGTGTGGGCAATTTCCAACAATTTGATCACTTTCGTCATGTAAGTCGCTATTACTGCATTAGTGCCGCTAGATTCAAGCATGGTCGGCTTTTACTCAATTTCTCCAAGTAAACGTATGGCCAATCAAGTAACCCAGGGCAAACTAAAGTAAATACAATTTGGACTGAACTTTTATGCATTTTTAAATTATTTTCATCGCATTGTACTAGTTGAGTTTATTTTTGTTATATTATTGGCATAGTTAACCATATAGCTTGTTGTAATGTTCTCTATTGTGTAGTTGCAAAATGTCCAAACATGATTATGTCCTAATAAATTTTTAGCTGTATTTTATAGCAAATTCTATTGGGTTAGTTTTAGTAATTTTGTAGGCTACAAAGTCTATATATATGTAACAATCTCCTGAACGTGTGTGCTAACATATATGTCAATCGTGGTTTCTAGTATATGGATCGGTATAGCCGTATTTATTGAAACCTAAAATATAAAATAAATTATTGGCACGATTTTTAATTGTATTTTGTCTGGTGAAACATGTGCTACAAATTACTTCTGCACAATAATAAGTTGGCAATATTTACATGTTGTATGCTTATTACTGAAACAACATCGCTAACATAGTAGTCGCAGGTGAACATAAAACGATATGGTTCTACTACCAGTGTTTGTAGTCTCACATTATTGATGCATAGAGAATCTCTGCAAAATGCTATGGTCCTTCCATTGCATATGATTTCTGAATATTTTTCTGGTATTTTTCTGGATAAGTATGAAAAGGGCGCACGATGTGGACGAATTACCGTGAAGAGTTGGACATGACTGTAATCGACCTATAGGATAGATTAGATTCTCAAGACCACCCAAGAACCAGGGAGAGACGAGTTCAGGGGATGCACGACGCGCGCGCCGCGCATCATCCAGAGCAGAGTGAGGAACGGAAGATCTTCCCTCCGTCCCGCTTCACCTTTTTCAGACAGGCCAGTTCCTGTTTGGGGGCGGCCAAAGGACAGAGATCGACGACGACGGTAGGGCCGTCCCATTCCACGGTAGGGCCGTTGAACAGGAGGAAGCTGCCATGCCGCCATTGCCACGACGACGCCTGACAGCGACAGGTTGCAGATCGAAGAAGGCGAGCGCGACGTACGCGAGCACTTTCCCGGCCTCCGCGACCTGCGCGGGACTCCGTCGACGGGTTCAACTACCAGCTACGACGACGATCTTGCAACTTGGCCGCAATAATTCCCGAAAAAATCCAGCGAATTATTCAACCCTTCTTCAGTGCTGGAGTAGCTCTCGGTGTTAATAATGGTGGCGGATGCAATGCCCGGAGATGCAGGACGGATTCGAAAGCGGCACCTCGGAACCCTGTCAGCCAGTGGGCGCCGCCGGCGAAAGCCACCGGCGTGAAAATGGCTCGATCAAGACAGAGTCAAAATGAATTCAGATTAAATCTAAAAATCTGCAGAATACAGATACGATCTAGCACTGCTACCCAATACGTGGGTAACCTCGGGCGATACAAGGACAGGTAAGCAGGTTGCCGCCGAACAAAGACATCGACACTACCTGTCGTTTCCGAGCTGCGCTAAGTTAACAAAAAAAGATCGTCGAACAGAATTTGACTAGCTGGGTGAGGGACTACCGTGAGTTTGAGGACACGTGTGTCTGCATGCTTCCTCCCTTCTCTTGCTATTATGGACATTTGTGGTTCAAGTTGAGTGAGCTGTATTTTTTTTACTCCCTTCATTCATAAAACTACAGTGGGTATGGAAGCACAATTTCTAAAACGATCTTGTATTTCACTCACTCTAAATTCCCTAAGAAGGACCATCGAAGAGCGCCCTTTGCATCGACGACCATGGACCTCGGAGATGGAGCACCGCCCACTAATCCACCATTGATTAGACCATTGAGAGGTGTCCAGGACCACTAAACCAAGCCATTCCTTTATGCCACTTGAAATGCGAAGAAGTATCGAGCGTTTGAACAAAAGATGTGCCACGGTCTCTGGGTTGACAAAGCCCATAATTTGGCCAACCTTGGCAATCTAGGCGGTCTCGAAGGATCAAACATACAGCTGCATGAAGGATGTATGCGTTGTAAGGCGGTAAAGTATTTCTCATTGGTGGCGAGTTTCCAAGTGATACAGTCGGCAATGCGCACTTCTTGAAGCCTACTCCAAAGTGTGAAAAACTAATTAATGTGGAGGACCGTCAAATCTTAGATTACAGATCAACTCATGATTATTTCTAACAGACATGCCTTCACAAAATAGGTTATCCTTTTGATGGTAGATGGTAGATACGAGCGGGGAGTCGCTGGTGTTGAGTTTGTCGATCTTGATGCTCCATCACTCCATGTTTTATCCGTGACAAAAAAAGCAGGGCGGAAGATATACGTGATTGCCGTGAAGAACATGTCAATCACACAGTCCAGTCTAGACAGAAGGTGGCGAATCTCTCGCAGGGTTTTAACCGTTTATGTTGTGCTTTAGAGGTTTATGCGGATGTGTTTCCTCAAGTATCGTCCAGTTTTTGTCAACTGCAGGTGAATTGGACTTAATAAAATTTGGAAAAAGAAAATGAGCGAAACATGTATGGGGTTGGGTTTTTGTGTTTGTTTTTAATTTTTGTGTCTACTCCATGATAACATTTTGAAGCTCCAAGATGCTCGATGCAGAAACAAATGTTTCCCTGGTCTGATAATTTCCAATTAAATTTGAGAAACATTAAGTTATGCAAGAAAACGGAGAGTTCAAAATTCATGTTTGGGAAAATTGTATAATGTCTAAACACAAATGCGTCTAGATGCAAGTCAATTAATTTAGTTCGGAGGGCGTAAAACTTTATTAATCATTCTAGTAACATGCTAATCTAGCTATCAAAAAATATTTTGCTAATCTGAACTCGATGGAGACCTTAGATATCAGGCTTCTCTTCTATAACCAGGTTCCAACACAGAGATGACCACTTCCAACGTTGAGGGCATGTTCGATACGTACACATGGATGAAAACTCATGGACTAGAAACCATGTAGGAACATGAAATATCCGCATCCACAAAATTATAGGATGCCGATCTGAGGGGCGAATGGTACGAATCAGTGATTCCAAGAACAATGGAGAAACACAAGCAAAGGCATTTC
This sequence comes from Lolium rigidum, assembly GCF_022539505.1. Classification (NCBI taxonomy): domain Eukaryota; kingdom Viridiplantae; phylum Streptophyta; class Magnoliopsida; order Poales; family Poaceae; genus Lolium; species Lolium rigidum. The sequence goes on from NC_061508.1 coordinate 301,388,686, forward strand.
TAGATTTTTTTTAATTCGGCTTCACATCGGTGGAAAAACTATGGATCAATGTGTGCAACCGCATATGTACTAATCTTCGCATGGCAACGTCAACCTAACTAGGATTTTATTGGGAAAACATCGCGACCAAAGCATCTGCCCTCGAGCAACCGCGATAACAAGAGTTCAAAACAGATGTTACAATTCCCATGGGATGTTGCAAAATTTGTGTAGAAAAAAGTGCAGACTCAAATCAAACTAAAATAAATACAATTTATACTTAACTTTTTTACATCTTATAAATTATTTTTGTATACCATTGTACTAACAAGTGTATTTTTATTATATTCCTAGCATAGTTTGTTATATGCTAATTGTAAAGTTCTTTTATTGCATAGATGTAAATGTTTATGTTCACATGACCTTGTGTTATACTGATATATTTTGAATTATATTTTATAACAAATTTTATTTAATTAGTTTTAGCGATTGCATAGACTAGATAGTGTATATGTATTTATGGTATCAATCTGCTAGGCGGACGACCTAACATATACAGTCTATGTTAGTAGTGGCTTCTAGTATAAGGCTAATTTTCTAGTCTATTTGTTTGCAGAAACTCAATTCGGCACATGGGAGCATATGCTCCTGTCACCGGAAAAACCTTTTGAAATGTCAAAAAAAATTGAACAAAAATTTCCACGCTTACGTATTGACATTCTACATATGGACATCAAGTTTTGCAAAAAAAACCAACATTTTTATAACTTGTGTGAAAAACTATCTTTTTTTGCACCAAAATTTGTCTTTTTTACACACGACAGTAAAAATGTCGTTTTTTTCGTGGAACCACTTTGTAAACGTGTAGAACTTCAAGATGTACCTATTAAATTTTATGTCCGAACTTTTCAATATTTTAAAAATGTATTTAAAATAAAATTGAAAAACCGGGAGCATATGCTCCTGGGTGCCAAAACACCACTCCCGTTTGTTTGGAAACTTTCACAGTCCTTAATCTGATTAACTATTCAATATATGGATCAACTGATCAGCGGCGCTGTGTATGGCACATCATTGGCACACCGGATCTATCCAGAACCTTACATTCATCAGATCGAAACGACAAAGTTTTGTTCATATCTGTAATTTCTTACAGCTTTACACGATCAGTGTCGACCACCGAAGGTGGATTAAGGGTACGTTTGGTTGGTGCCCAAATTTTCCCTACTAATTGACATTTTGGCAATATTTTGGTTATTTATTGGTCGGTTGTTAAATTTTTAGCTGTCTTCGAAATCTTGCCAACTCTTTTTACGCTGTCTTCACAAATCTTGCCAACTTTTTGGTCAAACAGGGTCAAGAAAACACTGACTAATATTTTAGCTAGCCAATGGTTACCAATATTTTGGTGAGGCAAGCTATGGCATAAATCTCACTGGGTAGGCGTAGTAGCTCGAGTAGAATCTCTCTGCAAACAAATAAAAATGTAAAGATTGCTCATCATTTCCTGATTTTGCTGTAGAATAATCTGTTACGAGGAAAATGTCAAAACAGTGTGGCAGTGTGGCACTAATAATTTTCAGCAAAAATAGAGTCAAATGCATGTGCAAGGCTCTCTTTGTTTGGCACTCTGCCGCCCAGAGCTATACCTACTAGTACTTTATGTGGTATATAACTCCCAAAGGGTCAGGAAACGGCGTGGACTAGTGTTTGTCGTTGACCTTAGGTTTACTCTTTTTTTCCCAATAATCTCTAGTCTATTTGTCCAGAAAGTTTTGCAGGCCATAATCTGATTAACTTATTCCAGTTATTGCCGAAAGTTTCAGTCTCCAGAGGGGATGCTTTGAGCCCCCCACCCCCACCTCTTCCCTTAGACTAGTCATAGTGGGAAGTAACATAGAGTAGTAACATGGTGTATGTTACTACCCTATGTTACTACCTTCATAGTGGTTAGTTACATATATGTGGTGTCATGTATGCCATATTTATTAGATTGTAGACTCATCTTGTCTTGAGAAGTGTGATGTTATGGTAACATAGCTAGTTACCACCTCACTCTCTTTCTTCATTTATTGACATGCCATGTCACCAAAATGCTTTGGGGTGTGTGATGTTACTACCTATGTTACTCCCACTATGAGCAGCCTTAATGGCTGTTCCTCTTACTGAGAAACATAAACAATTAAACAAAGGCAAGGAGTATGATTTGATAAGCCCTGGATAAAATTATTTGATAAGCTCTGTCAACACAGACTTCCTAGTCAAGTGTGATTGGAGTGGAGAGCTAAACAAACACCTGATATGAGGTGACTTGGCGCCGTTTGATGCATGATACCCGATTTTGGGTGGGGTTGTTGAGTCTAACAGAATATGATCTCACTCGCTAGGCCCAGTAGCCCAAATAGAAACTCTCTGCAAACCCAAAAAAAAATGTAAAAATTGCTCAGCATTTCCTAATTTTGTTGTAAAATAATCTGTTGCTAGTAGGAAAATTTCAAAAAAGTGAGGCACCTATAATTTTCAAGGGAAATCGAGTCAGATGTCTGTGCAACAGGCTCGCTTTGTTTGCCACTCTGCCGCCCAGAGCTCTATACCTACTACTATTATATGTGGTATATGGGGAAAGCCCCAGTTGAACCTGGGTGCGCGTGAACCTAGGTTGGAAATACATTTTTGAAATGTGAAAAAATTCTGAAATAAAAATATCGGGGTACGTATGCATGTTCCATGTGTACGTAGAAAGTTTTCGCGGAAAAACCACTTTTTTATTTCAGAATCTAAAAAGACAAAATACGTCACATATATACTGCTATATAGCCCTGTAAAATTTCATTTTTTTGCCAAGGCAAAATAAAATGTTTTTTCAGAACGAAACTCATGTCCAGGGAACATGTTTGAGATCATCTTTGCAATCATTTTATGTTTCGATTTTTGAAACATGTTTTGACATCACAAACCCACTTTTGAAAAAGTGAGTTCACGTACACCCAGGTTCACAAAAGCTGGTCTCGTGGTATATGACTCCAAAAAGGGTTAGGAAATGGCATTGACTAGTGTTTGTCGTTGACCTTAGGTATACTCTTTTTTCCCCAATAATGCTATAGTCTATTTGTTCAGAAACTTTCACAGGCCATAATCTGATTAACTTATTCTAGTTATTGCCGAAAGTTTCAGTATCTAGAGGGGATGCTTTTGGCCCCTCTCTTCCCTTTAAAATGGCTGATCCTCTTACTGAGAAACATAAACAAAGGCAAGGAGTATGATTAGACAAGCCCTGTATGAAATTATTTGATAAGCTCTGTCGACATAGACTTCCTCGTCAAGTGCGATTGGAGTGGAGATATGAACAATCACCTGAGATGAGGTGACTTGGCGCCGATTCTTTACTTACGGGCAATGTGTGTGTGACTCATCGCCAGCCATCATCATGGATTCCTGCCCCTTCCGGAATCAAAGAAGCGTCGTCCTCTCCTATCAGCGGCCAAGACCGGAGAAATGAATGTTTACCTGGAATCGATCGATCAACGGCGCTCTGCAACGGCACGTCGTCAGCGCGCCGGATCTATCCAGAAGGATCAGAACCTTACATTCATCAGATCGAAACGATGAGGTTCCGTTCGTACTTGGATGTTCCACAGCTGGTCTGGTCGCTTTCTTGATCACATTGTTTTCTTGTAACGATCAGTGCCGGCCACCGAAGCGCGAGCTAGACAGATACTAGAATCCCAGATGGATTAAAATACGGGACTGTGATTGGAGGAGAACGTGAGGGGAGCTGGAGGATCACATGAACGATTGGACTGATTGGCCGTGATCAGTGATCACGAGGCGCGCCGCACGCGTTCTTCGCCGCGAATCGCTCGCTCAAATGACGATCGCCGTGAATGTGTTGAATCCTGCTTGGAGGAGCTACGGCAGCGGAGAGTGGCTAGCTGTAATCGTGTTAGCAGGTGATGATGTGTGCCATTGGTTTGACAGCGAACACACCTGAACAAAATGGATTATCCTTTCGATGGTAGATGACAGTTGACAGATACACGGGAATGGGAGTCGCTGGTCTGGAGTTTTTGTATTTTGATGAGCACCTCCAGCCGTCTCCCCGACTAGATCATCGGCAGGCGATTTTTTCAGCCGAACGGCGTTACTCGGTCCAGCCGCATCTCCGGTTACTTGTTTTTCCTCGGAATAGACCCTTAATTCATCCGGAGAGCTCAGACCATCCCCGGCCTCCCGGGTTGTGCTCGGAGACTCCGGACGAGAGAAAAGCGGGAACGGACCCACTCTGTCGGCGAGAGAACACACAAATCCCACCATTTTCTCGTCGCAAATCCTCCTCCTCTCTCGTTGTTCTGTCGCCGCCGGCACCACCCCTCGCCAATCCGTCGGCCGGTTGCTTGAACTCCACCGTCCGTCCACCCAGCAGCCAATATTCATCCGTTCGTTGTGCCGCATGCCTATATTTAGTCGTCGAGCAACTCCCTCGTGTCGCGCCTCATCGACACGCCCGGCAGGTGTTCGTCAATTTGCCTGGCCGGACATGGACTCCGACGACGAGGAGGAGCAGATGTTCACCGGGATTTTTGAAGAAGAGATGGCAGCCGCCGCCCAAGACGAGGAGCACATGTTGATCCTAGCCTGTCTTTCCGGCTTGTACGCCGAGATGGCCATTGGTCGCCATAATGGGTCGGCACCAGGTCACCGGAAGTGCAAGCCGAGGCAGCGAATAGATGGCTACTGCATGCTCTACGCCGATTACTTCGCCGATAATCCATTGCACGGTGAGGTTATTTTTAGACGTCGTTTCAAGATGATACGGAAGCTCTTCCTGAGAATTGTGTATGCCCTTCGAGAGTACGACTCCCATTTCAGCTGCAAGTTGGATTGCACCGTCATGGCAGGGTTTTCCGCCCACTAAAAGTGCACGGTGGCTATGCGGATACTGACATATGGAGCTCCTGGTGATTCTACCGATGACTAGCTTCGGATGGCGAGTCCACCGCCATTGTTTGTTTCTGCCGGTTCTGCAGGGCGGTAATAGCAGTGTTCGGGGACATCTACTTGAGATCACCCACTGTCGAAGACACTGCTCAGATCCTCGCTTTCAATGAAGCTCGAGGATTTCGAGGGATGCTTGGAAGCATTGACTTGGAAATGGAAGAACTGTCCGTTTGCCTGGCAGGGAATGTACAAGGGTCACAAAAAAGGTTGCACTGTGATACTTGAGGCAGTGGCTACCCATGATCTCTGGATTTGGCACTCCTTCTTTGGTATGTCGGGATCCAACAACGACATCAACGTCTTGCAGTGCTCGACGATCTTCTCCAAGCTTGTTGAGTGTCATGCTCCCCCGGTTAACTTTGTGATCAATGGCCGACACTACAATAAGGGATACTATCTTGCAGACGGTATCTATCTAATGTGGGCAACATTTGTGAAGACTATCTCAAGCCCAACCCTCCCGAAGGAGGTGAAGTTTGTCAAGGAACAAGAAGGTTGCTGAAAGGACGTCGAGCGTGCATTTGGTGTCATCCAGCAGAGATTTGTTGTGGTCCGGTTCCCCGCTTTGACTTGGTCCAAATATCAGACGTGGAAGGTGATGAACCGTTGTGTGTGCTTACATAACATGATTATCGGGAATGAGCGAAAGTATCCGGTTCCTCTGAGCGAACAAGATGCACCATATGACAGAGAGAGTCCTCTTGCACAGTCTAATCACCAGGTGCCGGCATCGAAGGATGCGTTCATCGCTATGCGTCAGGAGATTCGAGACTCCACAATGCATCAACAACTGCAGGATGATCTGGTGGAGCACATATGGACGCTTCGAGGCAACATCAACTAGTTTTCATTTGATTTATTTGAAAACTTGTCAAATTATTTGCTTGTTTTGTTGAACCGTAAGACTGTAATTGTAACGTTTATTTCAAAATTTGTCAAATTCGCCGAACAGTAACGTTTAACGCCGATCACCGGGCGTCTACCTGGAGAGACGGCTAGAACTTCAGTGCTCCCCACGTCAAAGTTTCATCCAATCCAGCGCTATTTAGCGCCAGATTTAGCTGTGGGAAGCGCCAACGGCTGGAAGTGCTCTAACAATCACTCAGTGCAGTCTACACAGACAGTGTGTTAAAAATTTGCTCGATAACACCAAGATTTTCGACATTTGTTTGATTCCAACTCATGTGGCCGGTGGGTAATGTATTGATGAAAGTTCCAGGTAGAAAATCATCTATGCACTCTTTCAGTCGGGGTTTTGCGTTGGTTTTTTCTTCCGGTGTCTACTCCTTCATAAGATTTAAAGGCACATTTATGTGTGGTGCAAAAAAAGATTTCTATAGATTGATGATTTTAAAATAAAATTAAGAAACACAAAGTTGTAATTCCAATTTCCTTTTGTTTAGAATGATTGAGAATTCAAATTTCTTGTTTTCGAAAAAAACCCTTCTAATATGTCTAGGCACATTTTTTTGCAACACTAATTTGCATACTATTGTCTTCAACGTACAAAATTCATCTTTTTCACATCAGAACAACTGATACTTTGATTTCAAAAAAATATTGTATAGTTCTTTTTAAAATAAAAATGAGGGGCTTCGTTGGTTAGTTAAAAATATGTTTACAACATTTTGTGTCTTGATCCATCACGCGTGAAGGATTGGCATTGCTCAAACTTCACATAAACCATTTTCCCCAATTGTGTGAAATCATTCGTAAATTTATTACTCACCCTCATAACCGTGCTTATCTAGTTGTTAGAAAAATAAAATGCTAATCCGAACTTGACGAAAAGATTCACTTATCATTTTCTTCTGGTATGACCAGTTTCCAACACAGTGAATTGTCCACTTCAGTCATGTAAACCGTGGTTACTACATTAGGGCAATCAGATTCAAATTTGGTTGGCTTATACTCAGTTTCTTCAATATGGACCCGGGGTAAACTAGAACAAATACAATTTGTACTGTACTTTTATATTTTTTAAAAACTATTTTGATATCGCATTGTATTAGCTGAATTTATTTTTTATTATACGCTCCCTCAACCACATAGCTCATTATAATGTTCTTTATTATGTAGTTGTTTAATGTCTAAATAAACTTGTGTTGTAATAAACTTATAGGAAATTTCCTTCTTGGATTAATTTTAGCAATTTCATAGACTACATAGTTTATATATAGTATTGGTAACAATCTCCCAAATGTATGGCCTATCATATATGTTAAAAGTGGTTTCTAGTATATGGATCGGTATAACCATATTTTTGAAACCTAATATATAAATTAAATTGTTAGCATGTTTTTTTACTCGATTGTTTGACATTTATCAAAAATTTATATATATCTTGACACTAAATAGCATTTAGGTACATCCAATTTTGACAAATATCAGATAAGCTTCATGGGATGGAGGGAGTATTTTTTTTCTGTGTTTGGTCAAACATGTGCTACTAATTATTGTGGGCACAATAATAAGTTGAAAATATTTACATATTATATGCTTATTACTGAAACAACATTGTTAACAGTAGCCACATGTGAACATAAAAATATGGTTCTACTACGTCAACATGCATATACTCCATCGATTCCTTGAAAGTTATCTGAGATTTATTAAACATTAGATATATCTACATACTAAATAGTACTCCCTCCATCCTAAAATGTAAGGCATTTAACGATTGGCTAAAAGTAAAACATTACTAAATTTGACCAATATTTAGGTCAAAACATTTACATCTACAATATTCAGTGGACACATTAAGAAAATATAATTTATGGTGAATATATTGATACTGATTTATTATTGTAAGTGTCCATATTTGTATGTATAAATTTGGTCAAAATTAAAAATACATTGACTTTTGACTAATTCGTGGATGCCTTACAGTTTAGGAGGAGGAAGTATCTAGATACATCTAAATTTTGTCAAATCTCAGACAATTTTCATGGGAGTAGCTGTAGAAAGAGTATTCCTCTTTTGCTTGGACTTTAAACAGTTCAGCTTTACCAGTTTCTATAGTTTCACATTATTGATTTATGGAGAATCCAAGTTGATTTGCCAAATGAGTTGCGAAATGCTATGGTCCTTCCAATACATACTCCGTATATGATTTCTGAATGAGCTGTGTGACATGACTTTCTAATCGACCTATTCAATAGATTAGATCCTGCCCCCCAGTGGGTTCCGCCCCGTCTCGCTCCAGAACTGTGATATGAAGATCATCTGCAAGGCGCTGAGCACTCACCTCCAGGCTCAAATCGCGGACGTGATCGATGTGGACCAGTCCGGCTTCATCGCCGGCCGCAGCATCTCGGAGAATTTCGTCTATGCGACGGAGATGGTGCAATGCTGCTTGAAGCGCCGCGCCCCCACCTTGGTCCTCAAGCTCGACTTCGCGAAGGCCTTCGACTCCATCGACTGGGGGAGTCTGCGCCGGGCCCTCCTTGCGCGCGGCTTCCCGCCGCTGTGGTGCAATTGGATGGATGCTATCTTCCACTCCTCCAAGTCCGCCGTTGTCCTCAATGGCGTGCCAAGGAGGTGGATCAACTGCAAGCGGGGGCTCAGGCAAGGGGACCCCCTGTCCCCTTACCTCTTCCTCATCGTCGCCGACATCCTTCAGCAGCTTGTCAAGCAGGACGGTGTCCTCCAACATCCCTTGGTTGACGGGCGCCCTCCGCTTGTGTTGCAGTACGCCGACGACACGCTCATCATCCTCCGCGCTGAGCCCGGGGCCGCTGAGAGGCTCAAGGGCATCCTTGATGATTTTGCCGCCGCCACTGGCCTCGTCATCAACTTCTCCAAGAGCACCCTCGTGCCCATGTCCATGGACTCCGAGTCGCTCTCTTCTACAGCCCAGGTGCTGGGCTGTGTGGTGGAGGGGTTCCCTCAAACCTACTTGGGCATGCCGCTCTCTTGCGACAAGCTCGCGCTCGAGGCGTTCGCGCCTCTCATCGCCAAGGCCGACAAGTACCTCTCGGGCTGGAGAGCGCTGCTGCTTTCCCCCGCTGGCCGCCTCGTTCTTGTCAACGCTGTGTTGGATTCCCTTCCAACACATGCGATGGCGGCGCTTCAGCTCCCCCCCCCCGCGGTCGTTGCCGCCCTGGACGCCCTCCATCGCGCGTTCCTTTGGGGGGTTGGCGAGGAGCGGGCCTCCAGCGCCAAATGCCTCATCGCTTGGGACAAGGTGTGTCGCCCCAAGGATGAGGGCGGCCTCGGCGTCCGCGTGCTCGGGCTGCAAAACGCGTGCCTCCTCGTCAAGCTTCTTCACATGCTTCATGTCGAGACGGGCACTCCTTGGGCGGCTTGGCGTTGGGAGGAAATGGGCAACGGCTCCATCGTCGCTGGCCCGGCTACCTCCTCCGGCGGACACTGGGCAGCGCTGCGCAAGCTGGTTCCCCTCTACCGCTGCCTCACCCGTGTCGCGGTTGGTGACGGCCGCCGCACCTCCTTCTGGCATGATGATTGGCTGCCGGGAGGGCCGTTATCTATCTCAGCCGCGGCGCTCTTCTCACATACTACCTCTCCCGAGGCTACGGTCGCTCAGGCCCTGGCCGCGGGTGTGGACGGCATCCTGGCTCCGCGTCTCTCGCGGGTTGGGGCGCTGGAGCTTGACGCGCTCCGGACCTCCCTCCGGGAGGTGACGTTGGTCAAGGAGGCCAACCGCCGCTCCCTTATCCGCTGCTCCGGGCCAAAAAAACAAGCTGCTCACCGGCGCTCTCTACAAGCTGTGTAACTTGGGGGCGTCAGCTCCGCCAATGTGGACTTCATCTGGCGTAGTCGGGCGCCATCCAGGGTCATGTTCTTCGGGTGGCTCCTCACCCTCTCGCGTGTCCAAACGCGCGACACACTGCTCCGGAAAACCATTGTCGACGCGGCCAGCGCCGGCTGCCCCCTCTGCGACGCCACCCTTGAGACCGCCAGCCACAGGGCGCTCCACTGCCCCGTGGCTGCCCGTTTCTGGTCAACGATCGGCGTCGAAGTGCCGCAGGATGCGCATGTCAGAGACCTCCACCTCCTTCCCATGCCACCGTCGATCACCGTGGAGACGGCTCCGGCCTTCACCCTGCTCTGCTGTTGGCAGCTTTGGAAGCAGCGGAATGCGACCGTGTTTCGGGGGCCGGCGCCCTCTCTCCCTCTTCTTCTAAAGTTGTGCAGGGATGATGCTACCTTGTGGCGAGGGCGATTCCCTGCTCCACAACATCCCGGGGTCGATGCCTGGCATGTCTGCCTAGGCGGCACCCAAAACCCTCCATCCTAGTGACCCCTCCTCTGTAACTCTCTATCCCTTTGCTGTAAACGATCTGGGCTTTGCTCCTTTTTTTCATTATATTCAGGTGGGAACCTCTCCCCCCGGTGAACATTCGAAAAAAAATATAGATTAGATCCTCAATCAAACCCCCATGAAAACGAAAGAAGCTCCATAATCGCTACGAGTTATCATTCTCAGCCGGAGGCACTGATCACTTATCGCCCCGCCTCGTTGCAGAACGCCCTTCAAAACCACCCAAAAATCAGCGAGAGACGAGTTCAACAGGTCCACGACGCGCCGCGCATCATCCAGAGAAGATCCTCCCTTCCGCTTCACCTTTTTCAGACAGGCCAATTCTTGTTTGGACGCGACCAAAGGACGGGGATCGAGAGGTCGGGGAGAGCAGACGGTAGGGCCGATGAATAAGAGGAAGCTGCCATGCCGCCATTGCCACGACGTCGCCTGATAGCGACGGGCTGCAGGATTGCAGATCAAAGAAGGCGAGTGCGACGCCGACGTACGCGAGCACTTTCCTGGCCTCCGCGACCTGCGCGGGACTCCGTCGACGAGTTCAAGCAAGCTGGCGATTCCACGGTATATATAGCACAGGCGACAGGGGCCCACCAACCAGATGCGGTTGGGCGCCCCCGATCAGGGCGCGGACGAGGTCAAGGGTCCGAGTTCGAGCCGTTGGGCTCGGACGCGAGGAGATCATCCTAACATTCTCCCCCTTGATCTCAACTTTTCTTTTAACTTTATACTTTCACTTTATTCGTTTCATTTTGGATCGGTCTATGGGCATGTTTCATCGTCACAGCTCTATTGCCGATAGAATCAGACAACCACAATACACTTCTCTGTTTTGAAACAAATTCTTTTACTTTTGGGCCTCTTATGATCCAGGATAGGTAAGACTTTCCCTTAAACCCATGCCGGCTACGTGCTCCTTGAACACGCCGGGTGGTAAGCCTTTCGTTAGCGGATCCGCAAGCATATCTTTTGTCCTTATATGCTCGAGACTTATTGTTTGATCCTCGGACCTGTGTTTCACAACATAATACTTAACCTCAATCGGTTTCGTAGCTGTACTCGACTTGTTGTTGTGAGCATAAAATACTGCAGCTCATTGTAGCAAGACATCTTTAGTGGTTTGTCAATACAATCTACCACTTTCAAGTCGGGTATAAATTTCTTTAACCATAATGTCTGCCCCGTGGCTTTATAACATGCTATAAATTCTGCATACATCGTGGATGATGCAACTATGGTCTGTTTGGAGCTTCTCCACGAAATAGCTCCCCCTGCAAGGGTGAATACATATCCAGATGTGGATTTTCTATCATCTTTATCCCCCGCAAATCTGCATCTGAATACCCTCTTATTTCTAGGGAATCAGATCTTCTGTATGTTAGCATGTAACTCTTTGTGCCTTTCACATAACGCAATGCCTTTTTTACCATTTTCCAGTGTTCAAAATCTGGATTTTCTTTATATCTACCGAGTACTCCGGTGATAAATGCTAAGTCAGGGCGAGTGCATACTGTAGGCTTCCAATAGCCGAAGCATATGGAACCGCTTTCATTTGATCGAGCTCGTATTGATTTTGGGGACTTTGATGTTTCCCAAAACTGTCGCCCTTGACTATAGGGGCAGGTGTGGCACTGCACTTATGCATATTATACTTACTTAGAATCTTTTCTAAATAAGCCTTTTGCGATAGTCCTAATACTCCATTGTTTCTATCTCAGTGAATTTCTATGCCCAAAACATATGACGCTTCACCAAGATGTTTCATACTCCCTCCGATTCATATTAATTGACTTCAATATAGATGTATCTAGACACATTTTAGTTCTAGATACATCCATATTAGAGTCAATTAATATGAACCGGAGGGAGTATAAAAATTTGAGGACAAGAACTTCTTTGTCTCTTGCAGTAGACTAACATCACTGCTGGCAAGCAGAATATCATCCACATACAAGATTAGGAAAATATATTTTCCACTTTTAAACTTTGCATAAACGCAATTGTCCTCAATATTTTCTTTAAATCCAAATCTCTTGATTGTTTCATTAAACTTTAGGTACCACTGTCTCGAGGCTTTCTTTAATCCATAAATGGATTTCTTTAGGCGGCATCCCATTTCTTCCTTGCCCTCCATGATAAAACCCTTGGGTTGTTTCATGTAGACTTTTTTCTTCTAAATCCCCGTTTAGAAATGCCGTCTTTACATCCATTTGATGCAACTCTAAATCAAAATGTGCAACTAGTGCCATGATGATTCTGAAAGAATCCTTACATGAGACCAGAGAAAATGTCTCATTGTAATCTATCTCTTCTCTTTGTGTAAATCCTTTTGCCTCTAGAGGTGGTTGTTGTTGCTCCCTTTCATGCTCAACAAATGGTTCATTCGGCTCCTGACGGACATGTTCCGAATTTTCACTCATCGTTGTCATGGGTGAAGTTACAACATGCGCTTGCACCACAATCGCAGGGATCGTCGATACAGGTCTACATGGTAGCGCAAAAAATGGCTCCTGGGTCATCGGATTAGGTGCATGCACCCTCTTCTCCCCAGGATAAATTTTCCGAGCTACCATGCTCCCCCTCATCATTTCGTCCTCTAAGAAGACACCATGTTTCGTTTCCACAAACTTTGTGTATTTCTTCAGGCGTAGAAACGATAACCTTTTGACTTTTCAGGATAGCCAATAAAATGGCAGCTGACTGTTTTGGTATCTAACTTTGCGATGTTTGGATTAAATACTTTGGCCTCAACAGGGCTCTCCCACACTTTCAGGTGGTTTAGAGAATGCACTCTCCCTGTCCATAGCTCATACGGTGTTTTGGGCACCAATTTGCTTGGTACTCTGTTTAGAATGTGAATAGCGGTTTCTTAGCGCCTCAATCCACAATCCCAATGGTAGGGTGGAATAGCTCATCATACTGCGCACCATATCCATAAGGGTACGGTTGCGCCTTTCAGCTACCCCATTCTGCTGAGGTTCGCCCGGCATCGAGTACTGGGCGACTATTCCAGTCTCCTGTAGGAACCTTGCAAAAGGTCCAGGGACTTGGCCATATGGAGTATGTCGACCGTGGTACTCCCCTCCACGATCAGACCTGACTATCTTTATTCTTTTATCAGCTTTGAATATTTTGAATTTATCCAACGCTTCTGTTTTTTCTTTTATTGGATAAATATAACCATATCGGGAGTAATCATTCATGAATGTTATGAACGAATCATATCCATCCACACTTTTCACAGGAAATGATCCACATATCTCGGCGTGAATTATTTCTAGTGTAGCTGTGCATCGATTTGCACCCTTTTTAATTTGCTTTACAAATTTTTCTTTAATGCAGTCGATGCGCTGTTCTATGTCTGAGAATTCTAATGGAGAAAGAATACCATTTTTAACAAGTCTTTCTATTCTCCCACTCGAAATATGGCCTAAGCGACAATGCCATATTTCGACGATTCATCAGTTCTTTTCTTCTCTTTTGTTCTTTGTCCAATGCGGACAACACTTTTTCACTCACATTACACACAGATAACACCCACATAAGCATTATTACACCATATGGCCCTTCCTGTCCATGTGTACTTTTCTGTCACCAGTTGCTACAACAGCTGGGTCGCACATATCTTTGAAGAACCAGTGAACTGGCTCTTTATTCTTTCAAGATACTTCCCTACGGAAGCACACTCTGCAATTGAGCTCACAATAGCGTTCTCAATTGTATTCTTTATAAATGGCACTTAGCCACCTTTTATACTGCCATGCAGCATCATCATCCTTGTCATTTCTGACTGGATCTTTTGGTCTGACCGGCTGTGGGAACCCAGTCCACCTCAGCACAAATCGACCTTCTTTTCTCCATTCAGTGTAGTTGTCACCTTTGAGGGTTGGAACATCCTTGATGCAGCTCATCAAGTAGTACCCTCCTTTAAACCACAATGAAATGAGATCATAACAACAATTGCATGCAATAATCCAACGTTGGTCAAAATTAGAACATACAACTGTTTGTGCAATTAAATCTACATCACCGTTGGGCAGAAAATAGAGATAAATGCACACCTTATTGCAATAAAGCATGATCATATCATTAATAACGTTGGTCAAAAAATAACACAACCATAATTGTCACAATAATTACTTTAATCATTTCTTTACAAAAATTATTATCACTTTAACTATTTGCATCTTTAAAATGCATCTTTAAAATGCATCTTTAACTAATTGCAGCGGAAACTTTGACTTTAAACTATTAACTTTTAAACTTTTCAGAGACATTACTGTTATTTTTCATTTCCTAAAACAAATATCTCGTTGGTTCAATTTGTTAGGAAAAAAACTAGACAAAAATTGGCCAAAAAACAGCCCAAAAATTGCCTAAAATGCCTCTGTAATTAATAAAACTGTGCAAAACTGTAAAAACGGACTGTGTTACTGTCGCGGCCCACGCGGCCCGCACGCGGCGAGCGACGCTCAGCAACGCGCCGCCCACGCGGCTGGCAGACGCGGCCCGCACGCACTGCGGCCTGCTAACGCGGCCTGCCTGCGGCCTGCCCGCGGCCTGGTCAGCGGAGGCCACGCGGCCCGCCCACGGCGCCGACGCGGCGGCCTGCCAGTGGCCGCGCGCGGCATTGACGCGGCCTGCCAGGGGACGCGGCTAGGGTTTCAATCCCAGCCGCTCATCTCAATCCGACGGTCGTCCTTTCGTTTCGGGAGAACAAAACCCCCATCCGACCGGGCCCTGTGAAAACACTAACCATTTCCCCCCCCGGCGCCCTTCTCTGCAACCCTTTCTGGCGGCGGCGCCGCCCGGCCGCTGCTCGCACGTGCTCGGCGCACCACGCCGGCGACGACGAGCTACCTTTCGCAAGTCCTCGTCCCGCGCCTCTCTCTGGCTTCTCTTTGGGAGACAGCATCAGAGCCTCTGTCCGTCTCTCTAGCGGCGAGGAGGCGGCGGCGCCGCCCGGCACCTGCTCGCGCGAAAACACGCAGCAGTTCGCCGGCGACGAGCTGTACCTCCTCCCTCTACCTTCCGTTCTTTACCTTTCTCTGCTCATCCCCCACCCAAAAACGATGGCCTCCAGGGGAGAAGGAGCAGCAGCCGGCACCCCTCTGGCCCTTTTGCCGTCGCGTGCGTGCACCCGAGGGTGGACGCACCAGCGTCAAACGGCTCAGTGGTGGTGCCCTACACTTTGCCGGCGCCATTAGAGTAGCATCAGCCGGTATACTTTCGGCGGTGGTGGCGCTGTGGCCCCACTGCCCCTTTTCTTTCTCGCCGGCGAGCCCAAGGCCCCGGCCTTTTAGAAACTTTCTTTTCCCTTTTCAATCTAGGGTTTCTTTGCGGTGGGGATCTAGGGTTAGGGTAGCTATTCATCTATTCTACCCGGAAACACACAAGATCTACACACTAACCTTGCTCTGATACCAATGTTAAACCTAGATCATCTAGGTGTAGATCCTATGTCGGGAGAAAGATGTACTGTGAGTTTACCTTGTCACTTGGAGAACGACGAACACGTCGACGTCGACATGGTGACGGCGGCGGATCGGTGAGGTAGTGGTGTGGCGGCGGAGCTTCCCGTCGGCACTGCACTAACCCTAATCGGTGGGTCATCTGGTGGGGCGAGTGGCAGCACAGGGCAACCTCGTGATCTGTGCCACTGGCCCCCACCACTCTATATAGTGCAGGCGACAGGGGCCCACCAACCAACGAACGGTTGGGCGCCCCCGATCAGGGCGCGGACGAGGTCAAGGGGTCGTGCCAGAGCCGTTGGGCTCTGGTGCGGTGGAGATCAATCCTAACACTTGCAACTTGGCCGCAATAATTCCCAGAGAAATCCAGCGAATCATTGAACCCTTCATCAGTTCTGGAGTAGCAGAGCTCTCGGTGTTAATGGTGGCGGATGCGATGCCCGGAGATGCAGGACGGATTCGAAAGCGGCACCTGGGAATCCTGTCCATGGACGCAGCCAGTGGGCGCCGCCGGAGAAAGCCACCGGCGTGAAAATGGCTCGACCGAGAGAGGGAGTCAAAGAAATCTAAAAAGAACTGCAGCATACAGATACGATCTGGTACTGCTACCCAATACGTGGGTAACCTCGGCGATACAGTACAAGGACAGGTAAGCAGGTTGCCGCCGAACAAAGACATCGTCAGTCACTACCTGTCGTTTCCGAGCTGCGCTAAGGCTGCTCATATATATATATATAGTTAGTAGTTATAGTTATAGTTATAGTTATAGTTTAGTTATTAGTGGGAGTAAAAGGGAGAGAGGGTGGTGATCCAAACGATCTTAGCCGTACAACATGAATCCTACGGTAGAAAACTTTCTACAACGACCGAGCGGACCATTGTCCGCCCCGCAGCAGAATTAGCGATAATCACGAATGAAAAAACGAGAGGGAGTTTTTTTTTGGAACCGTCTCTATCATGCGCCGCCCTACGCACGAGCACGCTGCACTTCCCTGTTCGCCGCTGCGGGTGCCGCGCGAGCCCGCCTCCGATTAGCGCCGCTGCCACTGGAGCATGCCCGCTGCCGCCGCGCGAGCCCGCCTTCGACGGGAGGGGCGCCCTCAACGCCGGAGAAGGGAGGCCAGACCCTCAACGATTGGGAATCGCCGGAGAATCGAGGCCGCCCTCAACGCCGGGGAATCTCCGCGGAATCATAGCCGCCCTCCATGCCGGGGAAGCGCCGGGGAATCGAGGCCGCCCTCCATGCCGGGGAAATCCGCGGAATCGAGGCCGCCGTCCACACCGTGGAAGCGCTAGGGAAGCGAGGCCGTCCTCCTCCATGCAAGGAGGCCGACGACACCGGCACGCTACTCCACAACTTCCCTGCTAGTTGCTGCACTTTCTTCAAGTTCGGGACCTTAAATTTGAGCAGATTCCTTTCGTCAAGCAATGGAACAATGGATAATTGTATGGAAAATTAGTTTTCGTGAGATAAATGCAGGGAAAAATCTACATCTGCTCTGTACTTTGATCTATCAAGCGTGAACATCTGTAGTCAAGGATTCAGACCACAATTCATTTTTATCTAAATAATGTAATCTATAGGTTGCTACGACATTAGTATTTGTTGGAACTAATTTGGCAGCAATGGCTTATCAGCACAGTAGCAACTAGCAGTAAAGCTTGTTGCATCGACACTGAGTTGTTGTAGAGAAGGAAATGGAAACTTGGTTCAGTGTGGCCTTTGTAGTGAGTGCATTTATACACTATATCATCCAATAATAAACATGTAAATTTGCAACAGATGGTCTCTGTGATATATGTGAAGAAAGAGGTATACACTTCTGTGATATGCGATCCTGAAGGATAAGGAAGACTAGATGAAGAAAGAGGTATACACTTTTGTGCCTTGTGTTCAGTTCATCATTACCAGCACCTTTGTCAATGCTATTGTGATTTTCCTGGTCCGCTTTATTTTATTTTTCTGCAGCCGGAGTTCAAGATTATAGCCAGCTAAGGCCTAGAGAATTTTCGTAATTGAAAATGTACAGCTGCTCAGATGTGGTATGGCAAGCTTGACTCTCTAAATTCTGAAATTATTTTTCTCATATAGATTCATTCTTTATTGCGAGTTAAATTGTTGTGCTGACAAAGTTTGCTCCAATATGCATATGCTCAAATACAAATGTTGAATACAGACAAGATATGGAAAAGAAGACATGTGATCCAGTCTGGTATTTACTTGATGGATTTTTTAGTTATATGTATACCTTAACTATGGATAAAAAATTGATGTTGTTCTTAAAATTTTATTATCAGCTGGGTTGGTCAAAGGAGATGGAACTAGCATTTAAATCATGGATGTTTCCAGCCTTATATTGCCGTTGGATTTTAAGGTGACAACCCTCGAGAAAATTGGACCGGTAACAAGTTTATCGGCCTAAGTGCTACATGTGCCATTCTTTCCAGGTAACTACTTCTCTAGATGCTACCAGCTTGCAGTAAAAAAATAGCTTTAAGGTGTGAGAACTCTATCAACAAGAACATAAGTAATAATTATGATTTATAAGGATCCTTCACTCCTTTTTTGTATCGATTGTCTTGGGGTGGCAGTGTTCAGTATGAGTTGAAAAACATTATCCCTTTAGATTAGACGAGGTTTTATCTTATCTCAACAATTTAATTATTCTAGAGATTTTCTTAGAAATATGATTAGTTTAGGTTGTTAGGTGATTGACGGGATGAAACAAACCTACCATGAACTGTTGTTGTTTGGTATTGAAGGGATCTTGTTATGCAAAGGTATGCAAGGGATTGACTAGCAAGGTCAGACTTCTTTTAAAAAATCTCCACGCACAAATCATTCAAGAGGATTTGTTGCTTCGATCTTCAGAAATATTTATGTGCATGAGAACTCAAGGTTTGGAATCCTGATTTGCAAGTTATACATATATGCAAGAAGCTTGGTGTAACTGTCTCCAGCCATCTGGTCCGATTGCATCCTGAGAGAGATTTTGTCTCTACAAGAGATAGGAGTTTGGTACTTTTCTGATGTAATTAACTTTTGCAATGGTTCATCATGTCAATGATATCTACAAGCTTGCATCATTTCAGAATATTTGTTTTCTGGTTTTTGTAGTTGCTTAAACATATCCATGACTAAGCTGGAAGGACTTCGGAGAATATACCATCAATTATGTGTGCAAAATATTTGTTGATTGAGCCTAATAGAAAATGAGAATGAGTTAAAATGCACTTTCAGGCTATGGAAAAAGTTTGAGTTTACATAGGCTACAGGGATGTATTTTGTTTATGGGAATTTGAAGCCTGAACATCACAACAAATCATCAGCCTTTAAATATTCTAGAAGAAAGAACCTGGCAACGAGTGATAATTTCCTGTGCTCCAGGGCACCATTTTAAATTTTTGGGTACAAGTTGTTTTGGATGTTGAACACTTGGATGTGGCTATTCAGTATTCTCATGTGCTAATTCAACATACAATTTTATAAAATAAAAGGCATCAAGACACTAGATTGAACTATACCATCAAATTTTTCTAATGTATTTAACCTCTATAAGAAAAAATTGGATCGCTTGGATCCCTTTATGCCGTTTAACGAACGATATGTCTGTATGACAATTATGCATGTCTTTTGAAGTTTGATAGCGGGTGCAAAATGCAAAACGGTCGTTAGTAAAATATATCAGCTCCTTTTCCTCTACTTTCCTCTCTCCTGTATTTTCAGGGTTTAGGTTTGGTTGTTGGGCAGGAGTATGTTAAGAGCATCTCCAACAGGCGCTGTAAAAGCCCCGCGCGGCAAAAAAAAACCGCCGGTTTGCCGCGCGCGGGCGCTGCTGCGCTGCTCCAGCGGAGGCGGGAAAAAGGCGCGCGCGCTAAAGTTTTTGCCGCCCGCGCGCTTTCGCGCTATCCCGCGCGGGAAACTTGCCGCGTGCGCTGCCGCGCGCGCTATAAACATGCCACGCGCGAACGCGTCCAACTGCCACTTCCTCCACGCGTCTGCCTCCCTCCCCGCCTCTCTCCCTCCCGCACCGCTCCACCTCCGGCCGCTCCGCCTCCGACCGCGCCGCCTCCGCGAGATGCCTCCGCGCCGCCGCCCCTCCTCCGGCTACCACGGTGTCCGGGCGCGGCCGAGCGGCCGGTTCGACGCGAAAATCCGCTCCGGCGAGGAGCGGATCCGCCTCGGCACGTTCGACACCGCGCACGAGGCGGCGCGGGCGTACGACGCCGTCGCCTGGCGGCTTGGCCGCTCCCGCCGAACAGTGAACTTCCACGACGTGTTCACGCGGGAGCAGGCGGAGATGCTCGCGCCGCCGCCGCCGATGATCACGCGCGAGCAGCAGCGCCGACAGCGGGAGCTGGAGCAGCGCCTCCTCATCGCCGAGCGCGACGAGGCGCTGCGCCTCGAATGGGCGCGCCGCTTCCCCGAGGACGTCGCCGCCACGGACGCCTTCTACGCGTAGAAGGAGCAGGATGAGGAGAAGGCGGCGATGAAAGCGAAGAAAAAGGCGAGCCACGAGAAGCGCCGCGCCGAGTCCGCGGCGGGGAAGAAGGCGAGGGCCGAGGCGGTGGCGAGGATGAAGGAGAAAAAGAAGAACAGCGCAGGGCCATTGACCATCGTCCTCTCCTCCTCCTCCTCCTTCCAGTGGACGACGACGTCGACGCCGGTGTCGGACACGACTCTGAGCAGCTCCGACTTCGACTGGGAGTCCGACGAGCAGTCGGAGGAGTAGTTTATTTAGTATTTTCGTTTTAAATGTTGCATTGTATCGTTGCACTTTTAAAATATATTCGTATTTTCGATCATATTTTCATAGTTTGTTTGATGACTTTTCAAAAAAAAACGGTCGGATTAGCAGTTTGTGACGCGCGCGCTGTGCAAAATAGAGCCTTTGCCGAAGGTGCGTTTTTCGCACACCAACGCGCGCTGCAAAATAGAGCCTCTGCCGGGAGCAAATTCGCTATGCTGCGAGCCAACGGTATACAGCGCGCCCAATCGCCAGCGGTATACAGCGCGCCCAATCGCCGGTATAGAGCGCCGGATTTTACAGCGCCTGTTGGAGATGCTCTAAGCTTGCAATTTTTATTTTCACAAATCGAGATAGAGCGCGCATAGTCATTTTTCTTTCAGTTTTTGGATGGATCTAATATGCTAACGTAAAATGAATTAGGATGGATCCAATTTGATCCCAATGTAAAATGCATTTACGATACGTGCGTTGCACGTACACATTTACTAGTAGGTAGTAATATCATACACCCCAAAGTATTTTGGTAACATGGCATGTCAATAAATGAAGAAAGAGAGTGGGATGGTAACTACTAGCTATATTACCATAACATCACACTTCTCACGATAAGATGAGTCTACAATCTAATAAATATAGCATGCATGACACCACATATATGTAACTACCCACTATGAAGGTAGTAACATAGAGTAGTAACATACACCATATTACTACTTTATGTTACTCCCCACTATGACTAATCTAAGTTATCAAAAAAAGATCGTCGAACAGAATTTGACTAGCTGGGTGAGGGACTACCGTGAGTTCGAGGACACGTGTGTGTGCATGCTTCCTCCCTTCTCTTGCTATCATGGACTTTTGTGGTTCAAGTTGAGTGAGCTGAAATTTTTTTACTCCCTTCATTCATAAAACTACTGTGGGTATGGAAGCACAATTTCTAAAAAGATCTTGTATTTCACTCTCTCTAAATTCCCTAAGCGACGAGAAGGACCATAGAAGAGCGCCCTTTGCATCGACGACCATGGACCTCGGAGATGGAGCACCACCCACTGATCCACCATTGATTAGACCATTGAGAGGTGTCTAGGTCCACTAAACCAAGCCATTCCTTTATGCCACTTGAAATGCGAAGAAGTATCGAGGGTTTGAACAAAAGATGTGCCACGGTCTCCGGCTCCCTCTTGCAAAGTTAACAAAACCCATAATTTGGCCAACCTCGGCAATCTAGGCGGTCTCGAAGGATCAACCAATAAAAGTTTTGCATTTGATTGTTTGCGGGGGAGGGGGCTTTCCCCAAACATACGGTTGCATGAAGGATTTATGCGATGTGAGGCGGTAGAGTATTTCCCATTGGTGGCGAATTTCAAAGTGATGGCAATGTGCACTTCTTGAAGCCTACTCCAAAGTGTGAAAAACTAATTAATGTGGAGGACCGTCAAAGCTTAGATTACAGATCAACACGTGATTATTTCTAATAGACATGCCTTTACAAAACAGGTTATCCTTTTGATGGTAGATGATAGATACGAGGGAGGAGTCGCTGGTGTTGAGTTTGTCGATCTTGATGCTCCATCACTCCATGTTTTATCCGTGACAAAAAAAAGCAGGGCGGAAGATATACGTGCTTGCCGTGAAGAACATGTCAATCACACAGTCCAGTCTAGACAGAAGGCGGCGAATCTCTCGCAAGGTTTTAACTTTTAACCGTTTATGTTGTGCTTTTGAGGTTTATGCGGATGTGTTTCCTCAAGTATCGTCCAGTTTTTGTCAACTGCAGGTGAATTGAACTAAATAAAATTTGGAAAAAGAAAATGAGTGAAACATGTAGGGGATTGGGTTTTTGTGTTTGTTTTTATTCTGTGTCTACTGCATGATAACATTTAGAAGCTCCGAGATGCTCGGTGCAGAAACAAAGGTTTCCTTTGTCTGATAATTTCCAATTAAATTTGAGAAACATTAAGTTATACAAGAAAACGGAGAGTTCAAAATTCATGTTTGGGAAAATTTTAAGATGTCTAAACACAAATGCGTCTAGATGAAAGTAAATTAATTTAGTTTGGAGGGCGTAAAACTTTATTACTCATGCTAATCTAGCTATCAAAAAATATTTTGCTAATCTGAACTCGATGGAGACCTTGGATGTCAGTCTTCTCTTCTATAACCAGGTTCCAACACAGAGATGTCCACTTCCACCGTTTTGGGCATGTTCGGTACACATGGATGAGAACACATGGACTAGAAACCATGTAGGAACATGAAATATCCGAATCCACAAATTTATAGGATGCCGATCTAATCTTCTCATGGCAATCTCAACCTAGCTAGGGTTTTTATTGGGAAAACATCGCGACCAAAACGCCTTGCCTCGAGCAACCGCCATAACAAGAGTTCAAAACAAATGTTAGAATTTCCGTGGGATGTTGCACAATTTGTGTAGAAAAATTGCGGACCCGAGTCAAACTAAAATAAATACAATTTATACTTAAATTTTTTACATTTTATAAATTATTTTTGTATACCATTGTACTAACAAGTGTATTTTTATTATATTCCTAGCATAGTTTGTTATATGCTAATTGTAAAGTTCTTTTATTGCATAGTTGTAAATTTTTATGTTCAAATGACCTTGTGTTATACTGATATATTTTGAATTATATTTCATAACAAATTTTATTTAATTAATTTTAACGATTGCATAGACTAGATAGTGTATATGTATTTATGGTATCAATCTGCTAGGCGGACGACCTAACATATACAGTCTATGTTAGTAGTGGCTTCTAGTATAAGGCTAATTTTCTAGTCTATTTGTTTGGAAACTTTAACGGTCCATAATCTGATTAACTGTTCAAGATATGGATCGGTCGATCAACGGCGCTGTGTATGGCACACCATTGGCACGCCGGATCTGGCGTAGTAGCTCGAATAGAATCTCTCTGCAAACAAATAAAATGTAAAGATTGCTCATCATTTCCTGATTTTGTTTTAGAATAATCTGTTACGAGGAAAATGTCAAAACAGTGTGGCAGTGTGGCACCAATAATTTTCAACGAAAATAGAGTCAAATGCATGTGCAAGGCTCTCTTTGTTTGGCACTCTGCCGCCCAGAGCTATACCTACTAGTCCTTTATGTGGTATATAACTCACAAAGGGTCAGGAAACGGCGTTGACTAGTGTTTGTTGTTGACCTTAGGTTTACTCTTTTTTCCCAATAATGCTCTAGTCTATTTGTCCAGAAAGTTTCAGTCTCCAGAGGGGATGCTTTGAACCCCCCACCCCCACCTCTTCCCTTAATGGCTGTTCCTCTTACTGAGAAACATAAACAATTAAACAAAGGCAAGGAGTATGATTTGATAAGCCCTGGATAAAATTATTTGATAAGCTCTGTCAACACAGACTTCCTAGTCAAGTGTGATTGGAGTGGAGAGCTAAACAAACACCTGATATGAGGTGACTTGGCGCCGTTTGATGCATGATATGACAAGAGCTTGCCGCAGCTTGCCGATTTTGGGTGGGGTTGTTGAGTCTAACAGAATATGATCTCACTCGCTAGGCCCAGTAGCCCAAATACAAACTCTCTGCAAACCAAAAAAAAAATGTAAAAATTGCTCAGCATTTCCTAATTTTGTTGTAAAATAATCTGTTGCTAGGAAAATTTCAA
Organism: Lolium rigidum; assembly: GCF_022539505.1. Taxonomy (NCBI): domain Eukaryota; kingdom Viridiplantae; phylum Streptophyta; class Magnoliopsida; order Poales; family Poaceae; genus Lolium; species Lolium rigidum. Next base: position 301,412,827 of record NC_061508.1, read on the forward strand.
AAAAATGAGGCACCTATAATTTTCAAGGGAAATCGAGTCAGATGTCTGTGCAACAGGCTCTCTTTGTTTGCCACTCTGCCGCCCAGAGCTCTATACCTACTACTATTATATGTGGTATATGACTCCAAAAAGGGTTAGGAAATGGCATTACCTAGTGTTTGTCGTTGACCTTAGGTATACTCTTTTTTCCCCAATAATGCTATAGTCTATTTGTTCAGAAACTTTCACAGGCCATAATCTGATTAACTTATTCCAGTTATTGCCGAAAGTTTCAGTATCCGGAGGGGATGTTTTTGGCCCTTCTCTTCCCTTTAAAATGGCTGATCCTCTTACTGAGAAACATAAACAAAGGCAAGGAGTATGATTTGACAAGCCCTGTATGAAATTATTTGATAAGCTCTGTTGACATAGACTTCCTCGTCAAGTGCGATTGGAGTGGAGATATGAACAATCACCTGAGATGAGGTGACATGGCGCCGATTCTTTACATACGGGCAACGTGTGTGACTCATCGCCAGCCATCATCATGGATTCCTGCCCCTTCCGGAATCAAAGAAGCGTCGTCCTCTCGTATCAGCGGCCAAGACCGGAGAAAAGAATGTTTACCTGGAATCGATCGATCAACGGCGCTCTGCAACGGCACGTCGTCAGCGCGCCGGATCTATCCAGAAGGACCAGAACCTTACATTCATCAGATCGAAACGACGAGGTACTGTTCGTACGTGGATGTTTCACAGCTGGTCTGGTCGCTTTCTTGATCATTGTTTTCTTGTTCTAATTAGACTATCAGTGCCGGCCACCGAAGCGCGAGCTAGACAGATACTAGAACCCCAGATGGATAAAATACGGGAGTGTGGTTGGAGGAGAACGTGAGGGGAGCTGGAGGATCACATGAACGATTGGACTGATTGGCCGTGATCAGTGATCACGAGGCGCGCCGCACGCGTTCTTCGCCGCGAATCGCTCGCTCATATGACGATCGCTGTGAATGTGTTGAATCCTGCTTGGAGGAGGTACGGCTGCGGAGAGTGACGAGCTGTAATCGTGTTAGCGGCTGATGATGTATGACATTGGTTTGACAGCGGACACACCTTAACAAAACGAATTATCCTTTTGATGGTAGATGACAGACATGAGAAATGCGACTCCTCATATAGAAAGTGCCCCCCCTATTATCTTTGCCATTGATTTGTTGGAGACGGGAATCGCTGGTGTTGACTTTTTCTATTTTGATGCTTCATCAGTCCAGGTTTTATCCGTGGAAAAACAAAGCCGTATGTCACATGAAGAAGTGAAGAACAAGACAATCACTCAGTTCAGTCTAAACAGACAGTGTGTTTGATATTTGCTCCATAACACCAGGTTTTTGGACATTTCTTTGATTTCAACTCCTGTGGCCGGTGGGTAATGTATTGATGAAAGTTCCTGGCGAAAAATCATCTTATGCACTCTTTGGGTCGGGTTTTGCATTGGTTTTTTTTTTCTTTCAGTGTCTACTCGTTCATAACACTCACAAGCTCCTTGATGCGCGGTGCAAAAAAAAGTTTATATAGATTGATGATTTTCAAATAAAGATGAGAAACACTAAGTTTTAATTTCAATTTCCTTTTGTTTAGAAAGACTGAGAATTCAAATCTCCTTTTTCGGAAAAAAAACCTTCAATAATGTCTAGGCACAGTTTTTTCTACCACCAAGATCTGTGGAGAGCTGAATAAAGGAGGAAATCTTTCGTTGAGGTGGTCAAGATGGCGGGTAGTGGTCATGGTGCAGGGAGGTTCAGTGGTGCTGGTGGTGGGCGTGGTGCAGGAGGTGGCCGAGCTCCTCCAGTGGTTGCCATGGCTGCTGGTAGAGTGACAGCTACTCCACTGAGCGCTCCTATAGATCAATCAGTTATCAAATCTGAGTTTCCGCAAGCGATGATGCAACAATTGGGTGCGGTTGGCCCAGGTATGTTCCCCATGATGCAGCCAAACATGTGGAATATGCCAATGAATCAGTGGTCACAGTTCTTCGTGAATCAACAAGTCCCTTCTGTTGGATTCAATCCTATGATGATGATGCCTCATGGGGTTCCTCCTCCTAATATTACTCAATCCAACAGCCAATGAAGTAGTGCCAGTTTGAATCCTTCATAGCAGCTGCAATCTTCTAGTGGTGGCAAGAACAAGAAGAAGAATCAAAAGGCTCCTGCTTCTGAGGGGTCTAAATCTGGTAGTGATAGGAATGGAGGTAATATGCAAATGGTGGTGTCTAGTGGTCATGGACCAGTGATGGATCCTAAATTCAAGAATCTCACATGTTACAACTGTGGTGAGCAGTCCAGTGGATCAACATGGACAATGTTGGGGTTGTAGTGGTCAAGGAAGGACAGATATCTGTCAGTGAGCTGGAGAAAAGTTTCAATAAGATATGGAAGGTGAACTAGTTTTGGCAGATTAGACAACTCGATTCCAAGAAGTTCTTGGTGAGATTTCCCCCTAGCAAGAGGATTAAAGAATTGGTGGAATACCCTTCCATCAACCTCAAGAAGGATGGTGTGGTTATCTACTTTGTAATTGGGAAGGTGAAGCTGAACCCTTTTAAGAGTTCCAAGAAGTGGATCAAGATTGTTGGCATCGCTGCTAAGTGGTTGACCTGGAAAACAATTTGTCAGATCTCTACTACTCTGGGTGTGCTTGTCAATATTGATTGGCATGGTATATTCAGAAGTTTCTATAAGGAAGTGAGGGTTAAGGTGGTTGTGAGGGACAAGTAAAAAAACTCCTACTAACAAGCTGTTTGAGATGGAGCAACGCTTCTTCTTGATTGACTTCACTGTTGATTCTGAAGGGGATGCTATTTATGTAGATGATGATGATGATGACCCTGATCAGAACAATGATGAAGACAAGATTGATGAAGAAGCTGAGCTTGGTGATGAATTCAAGGCTTTGGATAAAAGTAAAAAATGGTGGAAACAACGGTAGGATGGAGACTGATCCTTTAATCCATGATTCCCAAGGAGGAAAGAATGTGTCTAGGACTGTTCATCAAGTGTTGGAAGCAAGTGTGAAAGATAGGGTGTTGGGGTTTGATCAACATGTACCAGCTGCTAGTGCTTTGGTGTTGAGAGATGCTGAGGAGAATATTGGGAAGAGCCTCCTCCAACAATTTGATGTTGAAAGTGATGAAGAGGATGAGGTTGCAAAGAAGAGGAGTGATGCTGCTATATCTGACATACCTAACCTTCCTATGCCTTCATTGGTATGGAAGGAGAAGAATCAATGGGGTCCTGTCCTACAAGGATGAGCTCTATGATTCCAAGAGATGGCAAGACTGCTATTGAGAAGGCTCAAGATCTTAAGAAGGCAAAGAACTTGAAAATCCCTAAAGGTAACAAAATTTATGGTGTTTCCAACTCTTTTGCTTCCCTTGACAATCAAGTTTTATTTGATAAAGCAAAACATGCTGGCATTAGCCTGGGTCACAAGAACTTGAATGTTGATTCTATTATTAACAAAGTTAAAGAGGTTGAAATCAATATACTTAAAGATTTTCATGTTTCTAACCCCGCCTTATTTCTTCCTGTGGACATTAGTCTATATGTGGAAGAGTTGGGAGTGGGTGTTGATGATGAAAATGTGGGTTCATTAGATCAGGAGGAACACATTAGTGATGTCCCTGATGAGGATGAACCATGGACATTAGTCTATAGTAGAAAAAGAGGAAGAAGGAAGTTGATATTTAAAAATGGTTGTAGCTCTAATTTGGAACCTTAGAGGTCTTAATAGACCTGATAAGCTTACTAGAGTGCATGATCTCATAGAGAAGTATGCCCTGATATTATATGTTTTTATGAGTCAAAAAAAGAAGAGTTTACAAACCTACAGTTGCAACAGTTAGGTCCTTGGGGGAAATTCTCCTGGAACTTCTTTCCAACTGTTAAAACTGCTGGTGCCATTCTTGCTGGCATTAGTCTTGATCTGTTTGATATAGTCAAATGGGATATTTTTACTTACTGTGTTTCTGTTCAAATAAAAGCCAAAAAAGATAATGTTGTTTGGAGAGTTATTGTTGTGTATGGCTCTTCTTATAAGAAGCATAAGTTGGAGTTTATAAATGAATTGCATAATGTCTATGCTTGTTGAAGTTGACCTACATTAGTAGGTGGTGATTCCAACCTCATTAGAGAAAGATGTGAAAGAATACTGGTAATATAAATCAACATTGGGCTAACTTGTTCAATGATTGGATTAATAAGTTCAGCCTGATGGAGCTCAAGAACCCTAGTAGGCAGTTTTCTTGGGCTAATAACCAGGATAATCTGGTCATGACCTTGCCAGATAGGGTTTTTTTGTTTCTACTTGTTGGGACTCTTTGTTCCCTCTAGTAGTTTATCTTCCAAGGCTAGAGTTGGTAGTGATCATAACCCTATTATTGTTGACACTGGTGCTTTGAAAATTCCACATGAAAAACAATTTAGATTTGAGAAGTGGTGGCTTAAAATTGAGGGGTTTGAGCAAGTTGTGGCCAAATTTTGGCAAACCCCTTGTCATCTCCAAAATTCCGTTGATAGATGGCAATGTAAAATGAGAAATACTAGGAAAGGGTTGAAAGGCTGGTCAGCTAATATTGAATCTGCTCAAAAAAAAATTTAAGCAACAGTTGGTTGCTGAATATGATTTGCTAGACATTACTTCTGAAACACAATGCTTATCCCCTGTTTCTAAGTCTAGACTGAAGAATAACTCTATTGAACTTACTAATATATGGAGAAATGAGGAAATTAAGGCCAGACAAAGGTCTAGGGAACATTACATTCTAGAGGGTGATTGTAGTACTGCTTAATTACTTCCATTCTGTAGCAAACCAGAGGAGGAGGAGGAAGTAGATTGGTCAACTGCAAGGTGATTCAGGCATGGTGGAAGATAATAAAGGTATGCTTGATATTGTTGTTAATTACTATAAGAACCTTTTCTGCCAAGAGCCTTGCCTTGATATTGATTTAGAGGATGATTTTTGGGACCCTGAGGATATGGTGTCCCAGGATCATAACAACATGCTTGATGATGCTTTTTCTGAAAAAGAGGTGAAGGAGGCAATTTTTGGCCCTTATGCTGAGGGAGCTCCTAGCCATGATGGTTTCTCTTTTCTCTTTTATCAACACTTTTGGCTCATTAGAGATGATTTTATGGCTATGGTTAAGGATTGAAATGAAGGGAAATTAGACCTTTTCAGCTTGAATTTCTCTTTTAAATTTTATTCCTAAAGAGGCTGAAGTTGTAACTATACAAAAATTCAGACCAATTGCTTTAACTAATTTTAGTTTCAAGATTTTCTCTAAGTGTGCCACTAATAGGCTAGGAGTGGTTAGTGAAAAGCTTATTTCACCAAACCAAACAGCTTTTATTAAGGGGAGATATATTCTTGAGAGTGTAATTTCTGCCCATGAAGTTATTCATAATGCAGTGCATAATGGCTAATCTGGTTTTGTCTTTAAACTTGACTATGAGAAGGCATATGATAGGGTTGATAGGGCTTTTCTCTTGGGGGTCATGGGGATTAGGGGCTTTAGCTCAAGATGGATGTCTATTATTGAAGGGCTTTTGCATAATGGGTCTATTGGTGTTAGGATCAATGACTGTAATAGCCATTTTTTCCTGGCCAGTAGAGGTGTGAGGCAAGGTGATCCTATTTACCCTATCCTCTTTAATTTTATGGCTGGTGTGTTCACCAAAATTTTGTCCAAAGCTGCTGCTAATAGATAGTTAGTTGGACTGTTACAAGAGGTGGGAGGTGGTGGTATTATCACCATGCAGTATGCTCATGATACCTTACTTTTCCATGAAAATAACTTGTCCTCTGCTATAAATCTAAAGTGGATCCTGGTCTGCTTTGAACATATGTCTGGCATGAGGAAATGTGATTTAGTCCTATTAATGTGGATGATTCTGATGCACAGATTATTCCTCAGGCTTTGAGCTTTAAGCTGGGTGAATTACCCATGCAATACTTAGGAGTTCCTCTGCATCATAGTAAACTTAGAAGAGAAGATATCCAACATGTTGTTGAGAAAATCCTGAGGAAAGCTGCTGGTTGGAGGGGAAAGCTTCTTAACCATGCTGCTAAACTAGAGCTGGTTAGAAGTGTTCTAGCTAGCATCCCTCTTTATTTGCTTAGTGTGATCAAATTTCCAAAATGGGTCATTACACTGATAAGGGCTAAGCCCAAGGATGTGCCCGATCTTCACGGATTTGGGTGGAATTCGTGGGGGAGGTGGAGGAACGCGATGAACACGAAGAACGCGGAGGGGAATCGTGGGATACAACGCGCACACACACAAATAAGTTTGTCCTCGTTGGCCCGAAACACCAACTCGATAGAAGTTGCAGGAAAAGACCTTTCGGTAGAAGTAACGCAAAAAGATCGACGAATCGAGATCCTATGAATCTAGAAGGGTGAAAAGACCAAAATCGATAGAAGTGCAAGCAAAAGACCCAAAGGTAGAAGTGCAAGCAAAAGATCTAGATTGGTAGAAGTCACCAAAGAGATACAATAGGATTCGATCGGAGCCCGGGTGGGTACAAGATCTAAGATCTAGGTAGGGGTTCCCACAAGGGTCAAGAGCAAAGCTCAGGTTTAATTTCACATCAAGTCTAATATCAGATCTGAGCCAACAAGGCTATTTATAGTGGTGGGGCGAAGGGGTAAGTTACACACTGAAAAGTGTTGTTGTGCTGAAGTTCGATAGGGCGGAAGTTCCGGTCGTCCTGGGCGGAAGTTCCGGTCTTGTGGACCGGAAGTTCCTGTCGGGCCGGAAGTTCCGGCCAACTTCCGGCCTAGTTCCGGAAATGGCCAATTTCCTTGCGGCACTATCCAGTGTTGTTTTGGCGCAATTTCGGAACTAGGGCGGAACTTGGGCGGAAGTTCCGGTGAGCGGAAGTTCCAGTCTCTCGGGGCGGAAGTTCTGGTTGGATCCTTTTCTCTGGGCGCTGGAAGGCATCTGGAGGGCATCTGGCCGGAAGTTCCGGTCCTGGAGGGCGGAAGTTCCGGCCTGGGCGATGTAGCTCCATCTTCATCATTTCCAGCTCTCTGTCCATTGGATTGGTCTCCATGGCTTGTGTCTTGGTCGATGTACCTGATTGAACATAGGGTATTCGCATGAAGTAGCATGCCATCCAATGATGTATCAAATGTATACGTGGAAAGGAGCGAATTAACCTCTTGGTGTAGGGCTTGGGCTCGAGCTCGTGTCATTGGACCACGAGGAGGGCTTGTCGGTCTTGAGGAGGCGGTGTCCATAGGCCACCCCGTATCATCCCCCCCCCCCTTGGAAAAGTGTCGTCCTCGACTCTAAAGTGACTTCATCTCCTTGACGTGGCATCCTATCCTTGATTTTGATGATGTACTTGGTCTTGAGGATCGTACCATTGAATTTCATGAAGCACATGTCTTGGTCCATGGCGATGGTTGTTGGTAGTCCATGTAGTCGAATGTTCTCCCTAAGAAACAATGTATGCATGTGTGAAGCATTAACCGTTCGAGAGCATGGCTTGCATTGATCTAAAGGATGGACACTAGCTACCATCAAAAGTTGGAGCATGGGTATAGGGGTTGGAAATGGACTTAATTCGCTTAAAAAAAATGGTGCGTTGTATGCATTGAAGCTCGATGTCTCTCATCATCTTGTTGTCATGGCGGTGTGTGGAGAGCATGGTAAGTGTCTTGTCTCGTCCCTTCTTCTTGGTGTTGAGGCGGGTAGCTTGACGAAGTACATGCTCTTGTATGATGGCTCTTGTGTCTTCATGTAGTTTCTTCATGGTGATGGCGCGCTTGTCGAAGTCCATGTTGATGCTCTCATGAATAATTGGAGGTGGGTTGTGGCTTCCGAACAAGAACTTGGGTAAAAGCAACTTTCTCATAGAAGATTTGGGCATGCCAATTTTCTTTGCATTTGACAAGAAATCATCATGCGAATGGAAATCAACAAATTCTTTTTCCATGGAAAACTTGGCAAACATGGGAACCAAAATTGTGTCGGTGTAGTCAACCTTTTGTAGGACAAGGAGTGATGTATAGTGAAGTCTCATTTGCAAGTCACAAAAAGGGTGTTGTGTAGCGTTGTCCCAAACAAACGGAACATTCAATAGGCAAACAATGTTGCTAATGTTTTTCATGAAGCGCGTATGGAAAATGGAAATGGTATGGAAACGTCGAGCTTGGGAAATTGTGGTTGGCGTGTGCCGCTTATGTATATCCCCAAAGGTCGAATAATTCACTTCAATGCCAATAGAGGAAATCACAAATCCAAAGGAAATCAACTTTTTGTGTGCCAACGGCCATAAGATGCATAAGGCTTCTCTCACATATATAATATGGTCCTTGAGATTCTTGGAACACATGAGTGTATCATCAATGCTTGTAATAACACTTTTACCAACAAGATGGTGCAAGATATGTTGCATAAGACGCAAAACGAGTGGCGAAACAAAGGAGCAACCCAAAGGCATAACAAGAGTTGTCGGAACCACACGTGGGTGAAGGTTTTCATGAACATACCCGTGTGCTTGAAAATCATGGGTAGGACGTTGCATTTCCTCTTGTTCGTCGGTCTTGGTGTGGTGAGTGGTACCTTTTGGTAGTGTGGCGCCTTGCATGAAGTCGATGTGGTGCCCTATGCCTTGAAGCGATGGTAGTCCATGAGGAAGCTCGTCGGGGAAGACATCTTGGAATTCCTTCAAAAGAGACAACAAAGACGAAGGAAGTGTTGTTAAGTTGTTAGTCTCCGAGGGTGGCCCCTTGCAAATGAGCACATAGTGCAATTTGGTGGATGGGTTGTGGTGCACTTCTCTCATCTCACTCTTGGTAGCTATGAGGACACTCTTCATCTCACTCACATATGGCTTGTGGCGCTCACTTTCTTTTTGGTGGGTCACTCTCTCACCACTCATCTCACTAGTGATTGTAGCTTCCTTAGCCCTCGCTAAAGCCTTTGCATTGTCCGCAATTACTTGGCTAGGAGTCATTGGGCGTATGATGAATGTCTTGTCACCGACCTTGAAGCTATAGGCATTTGTGTAGCCATCATGGTTTGCTCTTTTTTCATATTGCCAAGGGCGACCAAGTAGCATGTGGCATACCGTCATGGGCACTACATCACACTCAACGGTATCTTCATAGGTGTCGATCTTGAAGGAGATTGTGACGGTGTGTTGTATCTTCACATTGCCGTTGTCACTTAGCCATTGCACATGGTAAGGATTGGGGTGTTTCCGGAGTGGAAGGTTGAGTTTGGAACATAGTTCGGTGCTTGCAAGGTTGTGGTCACTCCCTCCATCGATGATAACCTTTATTGACTTGCCATTGATTCCGGCTCTTGTTTGGAAGATGTTGCACATTTGGTCTTCATTGGGGAGTGCGTGGGTTGTCAACACTTTGGTCACCACAAGTGATGGGCTTGCATCATGCACACATAGGAACTTCTCTTGGCCTTCCAAGCCATCATCTTCATGATTGGTTGCGGCTTGTACCAAGGCTTCATACTCACCTTCACTCAAGTACTCCACATCTCCATCATCTCGAGTTATCATAACTCTTGTGTTCTTGCATTCAAAGGATTTATGTCCTTGAGCACCACACTTGAAGCAAGTGATGTTATTAGATCCGGTGGAAGCTTTGGAGGCTCCGGCTTGAAGCTTGTAGTCTTGATGGCACTTCTTGTTTGCTTGGTAGGGTCCTTGGAGGGACTATCACTTGTATTCTTGGTGCTTGCGGAGTCATTGATGACATTTCTTGCGGCGAAGAAGGTTTTTGACTTGGCACTTGCTATGTCTTCTTGCACTTGGCGCTCGGCCCTTGTAGCTTGATGAAGCAACTCAACCATGTTTGTGTAAGGCAAGAACTCCACTATCCTCTTGACGGGAATGTTCAATCCATTCAAGAATCTTGCCATAGTTTGTTCTTCTCGCTCATCCACATTGGCACTCATCATGTTCATGTGCATCTCCTTGTAGTATTCCTCAACGGACTTGAAGCTTTGCTTGAGTTGAGTAAGCTTGTTGAAGAGGTCACGTTTATGATGGGTGGGCACAAAGCGTTTTTGCATGACTTCTTGCATCTCTTCCCATGTGTCAATGGGCTCTAAGTCTTCCTTGTCACGCTTCTTGTTCACTTCTTCCCACCAAACATTTGTATATCCTTCAAACTCAAGTGATGCCATGGCCACTTTCTTTGCTTTGGAGAAGTTGTGTATGCGGAAGATCTTGTCAACCTTGAGTATCCAAGATAAGTATGCATCGGGGTCTTCCTCTCCTTGGAACTTGGGCATGGTGAACTTGAGCTTCCCAAAGATCTCTTCCTCATTACGGTCATTGCGTCTAGGAGGTGGTCTTTGTTCACCAAGGTCTTGACGTTGTTGAGGTAGATGTTGTGGACCTTGAGCATCTCTATTGTTGTTGCTATGTTTTTGACGAGGAGGTGGTCTTCCATGACCTTCATGTTGATCATCATTGTTGTGGCGGTGTTGAGGCAGGGCCGGTCCTGGGGTTTTTGGGACCTAGGGCGAGGCTAAAAATTGGGACCCTTAATATAGCTATCACAATAATATTTATAGATATACGCAAAAAAAAATTCTCAATATCACTTAAATGTATCCAGAAACATTAGCATATCAAATATTTTATACATAGTACCTTAAAATTTTCTTCTAGCATTCCTTGATGCAAATTCACTTATGATGGGGTCGATGTCGATGTCATCTAATAATTTCTTCTCGATGCATAATGTTGCCAAACCGTTTAACCTCTGTTGAGTCATTGTTGATCTCAAATAGTTCTTCAATAATTTCAACTTTGAAAAGCTTCTTTCAGCTGATGCGACAGTCACGGGCACAGTAAACATGATGCGGTAAGCAATGGAGATATTAGGATAACAATCAACTTCTCTGACATGCTCAAAAATCTCCATAGCAGACTTCACGCCATCTGGCAATGTGAATCTCATCATCTTTAATTCAGAAATAAGATCATATACCTCAACATCACATGAACCACCCTCCAGAGAGAAAGTTTGTGCAAATTTTCTGCAACTTCCTTCAAGTTCACTGTCACTTAATGACTTCATGGTGCGCGAGCTCAATAAAAAACCAAATACATCTTTAAACACCATGAGTTCTTTGAATCTGTCCTTCAAAGAAGTTACCGCCATATCAACCACAACATAAAAATATTTAACTTGAAAAGCCTTCTCAGCTTCTACAATTTCTTCATGGGTATTACTTTCATCAAACTGATTCTTCCTTGTAGCACGACGTTTTACTGGAAAAAATGCATCTACACCCATTTGATTTGCAATTTCTTTGGCACTGTTCAAGCTTGAAGAAAACCCCACATTTCTATAGTTCTCAAAAAATTCTTGTACGGCTTCTATTTGCTTCAAAGTAGACTCAATGCACATGGATGGTGATTGCAACATCTTGCTAACTTTATTTACTACAAACAGGATATCATGCCAAATAAACATACCAACAAGAAACTCAAAGCGGCCAAGCGCATCAAAACAATTTTTTGCATCAGTTTTATCCTTGGCCTCGACATCAGAAGCATGACGTAACTCCAACAAAGCTGCCCTTAACTCAGTCGCTTGAAATCTTATTGCTGTGACACTTTTGATTCGACTCTCCCACCGAGTATTGGACAATGATTTCACAGTTAAACTGGGAACATGTTTAAGCAAGACATTCCACCTTTTTGTAGAGCTAGCAAATAATACATATATGCTTTGAACAATTCCAAAAAATGAAACAGCTTTCCCACATGATTTTGCCATATCACACAGAGTGAGATTGAGACTATGGCAAGCACATGGCATATACTGAAGTAACCTAGATTGTACCCCTTTGTCTTTACCTTTCATATTAGAGCCATTGTCATAGCCTTGGCCCCTTATATCTTCAATATTTAGGCCAAATGATTCCATAGATTCAAGCAGTACCTTAAAAAGCCCCAAGCCAGAAGTGTCATCCACCTTCAAGAACCCCAAAAAATACTCCTCAATTTTTATCTTGCCATCAGATAAATTAACACATCGGACTAATAAAGTCATTTGTTCTTGATGACTGACATCTGGAGTACAATCAAGGATAATAGAGAAATATTTGGCATCTTTAACAACCTTTATGATAGAACGTGTGATGTCCGAAGCCAAAAGAGATATCAACTCATTCTGAATTTTGTGACTGAGATAATGATGATGAATTTCGCTGCTCTGAATACGTCGAAGGTGATCTTGCATTACCATGTCAAATTCTGCAATCATCTCAACACAAGCTAAGAAATTCCCATTATCATCCTTGTAAAGTTGCTCACTATTTCCTCGAAAAGCCAAGTTGCGTTTTCCAAGATATTTCACAATGGCTATTATTCTTAACAAAACTTGCCTCACCCGTTCTTTCTCCTTTGTGATTTGATGTTGCAATTCTTTGTCAATAGTTTCCTCCTTCCGTAGTCTAAGCCTCAATTCATTCCACTTGTTCATGTTATTAATATGCTCACTGCTATTTTCATGTTCTTTAAGCCTCTCACTGATATGACTCCAATGTCTAAATCCATCATGTGCTAAGGAACTCTGACTCCTGCTAGCACTAGACTTGAAAATCTTACAACAAAAACATAAAACTTTGTCAACATCTGTTGAATAAACAAGCCATTTTCTATCATGTTTCTCTCCGTTGCTTAAACTCCTGTAATAATGAGCATACGAAAAATGTCTAGATGCGTTGTCTCGAGGGTACTCCATTGGTTCCTCTCTCGAAGGTCCTTTCTCAGCTAAGATGTCTCTTGCTCTGTTATCAAGATTATCCCAATTTCTTGGATCATAAATATCAGAAGTATAAAATGGTTGTTCATCAACACTAGGATCCGTCGAATTAGCTGCATTCTCAGAACCACTTACATTGCTATCGCCAATGTTGGTGTCAATATTTTCCTCTTGCTGATAAGAGCCACTTGCCCCTGCCTCTTCCTCGACGGCAACTATCGCCAACTCATCATTCGGGTTTATTGAAGCACCACTATTAGATTTGAAAAATTTGTGAATATCTCCCCTCTGTGATTGTATCAAGGCCGCCACTTGTTTTGCTCTTTTCCTTTTAGTGTTACCATCTGGGCGCTTTCTCGACAAGGAAGACATGATAACAAACACTACTGAAAAAGAAACCAAATCAAATTCTGAATGGGAAAAATTATGCATCATGTATAGGAAGGTAGAGTATAATAATATACCTCAGATCGGTTAAATCGGCGATGTATGTATGCGCGTATTATGGCGACGGCCCCGGAAACTGAAACTAACGAGACGACAAACCGCGAACTGATAATTAAAAATTCAGAATTAGGAACAATTTAGGAGAAAACAAAAATCATCTCTAAGTTCCGAACTCGCGAATTCTTACCGTGTCCGTGTCTCGCTGATCTTTGTGGTCTGGATAATGAACTGAAGTCTGAAGACTGAAAGAGGCTCTGCGCTGCTCGCGAATTGCTAACTTGCTGCTATCAGGGTTTGGCTGCTATCGGAGGATCGGATCTTCGGCGGCTTGGACTGGGCAGTCGAAGCCGAGGCGACGAGGACAGAGGACTGGGTCGAAGACGAACTGACGCGTCCGGGGATCAGGGATCGATCGCTTCGTTTCCTTTTCCTGTGCGGCGCGATCGATGGCTTCGACGCTTCGTTTTCTGGCCATCCCTGCGTGGCTGCGTGAGTCCTGATGGGTTTCCTCTTCTATGGCCCAAAGGCCTTTCTTTGCTGCAGGTTACACGTACAAGCCTTCAAATACACATACAGTATGTACTAGTAATATACCTGGGTTGGGGCCCCTTGATTTTTGGGGCCTGGGGCGATGGCACTGCCTGCCCCCCCCTAGGGCCGGCCCTGTGTTGAGGCATCACACTTTCTTCACTTGATGCTTGGTGATGACTTGATTCTTCATGTCTCGCCCTTGGAGGTGGTCTTCTACCATGAGGTCGATCATCATGATGGAGGAGATTATCTTGACCTTGAGGGCGTTGAGGTTGAACAACATTGATGATTTGGCGACCTTGTTGCGCTTGCCTTTGTTCCTCTTCATGAAGTCGTTGTCTTCTAGCTTGAGCTTCTTGTACTTGTCGTTGCCGTTCTTGTTCTTCAAGTGCTTGTTGTTCATTGCGGATACGCTCTTGTTCTCTTGCACGAACTAGCTCTTGATCATGGCGAAGGCGTTCTTTCTCTTGTTGGAATTGAACTTGGAGATTCTCTTGTTGAAGGCGCTCTTCTTCAAGGCGTTGACGTTCTTGGACAAGTCGAAGTCGAGCTTCCTCCGCTTCTTGAGCTTGTTGATGAAGCACTTGAGCATCCACATTATGGTGGCGTGGGTCATCATTGGAATCATGGTAAGAGGATGTAGGAGCTCGTGACCTTGAACTTTGAGAGCGTGAAGACCTTGAGTGGTGTCTTCTATTGTCTTGGCGGTTGAGTGTGTGAAGAATATTGTCCAACGCCGTCTTCATTTCTCTTGTCTCTTGACCTTGTATGGCGACTGTTGCCTTCAACTCGTTGCCTTGAGCTTCAATCTTCTCATTGAGGTCTTGAACTTGGTTGTTGAGGTCTATCCTTTGCACTTGAGCTCTTTCTTCATAGCGGATGTTAGTATCCTTGATCATTGCTTCAAATTCATTGAGCTTGGCGTGGACGGCTTGAGTGGCTATCCAATGTTGGTGCCGCGTCATCGGTAGTTGGTTCCCTTCTCCACTAGACATGGTTACAACTAAAACAAGAACTATGTGGTGGGTGGTTAGGAGAAACTACCAAAAGTGTCAAAACTTGCAAACCAAAATTGAAAAGGTGTTTCAAGTCGGAGGACAACCGATATGTATGCACACACACAAAACAAAAACTCTATATGGTGTTAGTTATGGATGTGGAAAGCCAAATGGAAGAACCAAACGAAAAGTCTATTGTCAAAAGTGGGTAAGATCCAAAAGTCACAAGTCAAAGGCGGTGATCACAAAAGGCATACACAATAAGGAACACACGCGTGGGACAAAATGGGGTTAGCGCGACTTGGAAAATGAGCACGAACAAAAATGGTCCTAACAAAGACTACTAGCTCGGTGTCACACTAACGCAAGAGAGACCGTGGCTTGGTTGCAAAATTGAGAAGCAACAAGATTTGTGCAAGACGCCTCTCTTCTCTTTTCTCTCTTTTGCTTATAAGCTTTGGACTCTTTTATGTATATGTGTCACTCACACTCTTTTTTCTTTTTGTATTTTTCTTTCTTTTTCTCACTATGCAAGGATACTACTATCTATGTAAGTATGTCACACTTCTTTTGCTTATCTTTTCACACGAGCTTGCTTCGTAGCTTTGCTCAACACACGCACACCCTCACGGTCGGGACGCTTGCGCAATGCTTCGCAACACTAGAAAGCCACTCTCGATAGGAAAGGTACGCAAAAGAGGCTAGGGCTACAATTTAGAGGCAAGTTATACCACTTGATGATGGTGGCCGACGACCTTGAACTTGCTATGGTGGTGGAGGTGTCAAATGAACCGCTTGGATCCTCGGGGTGCCGTCGTCGTTGTCGATGTTGCGGAAGCTTTGTGGTAGCTGAAATGGCACACAACCGAAGTCCAAACACAAGGGGGTTAGTGCCAAAACGAAAAACGAAGGATGCTGCCAAAATTTCGGCTGGCCGGAACTTCCGGTCCTGAGGGGCGGTACTTCCGGTCCCGGGCAGAACTTCCGGTTCTGCCGGGCGGAACTTCCAGTCGCAATCAGATCTGCGGGCTATTCTTCGACTTGGGCGGAAATCTGGGCCGAAAATCTTCGAATTCGAGGAAAATTTGGCACTAGAAGCTGTGGGAAGGTGGTGGAATTGCAGATCAACACCAAAGACAAGTTTCTATTGGACCAAAACCACCAAAAACTCAACAAATCGCGAGATCCAACCAAGGCCAATTTGGGGCTATTTTTTGGGAAAAAAATTGGGAAATTTTTTGGGCGAAATTGGTGGAATTGGGGGTTGTGGGGGTCAAATCCGTGGCAACCAAAGAGCTGCTGATACCATATGATAAGGGCTAAGCCCAAGGATGTGCTCGATCTTCACGGATTTGGGTGGAATTCGTGGGGGAGGTGGAGGAACGTGATGAACACGAAGAACATGGAGGGGAATCGTGGGATACAACGCACACACACACAAATCAGTTTATCCTCATTGGCCCGAAACACCAACTCGATAGAAGTTGCAGGAAAAGACCTTTCGGTAGAAGTCCCGCAAAAAGATCGACGAATCGAGATCCTATGAATCTAGAAGGGTGAAAAGACCAAAATCAATAGAAGTGCAAGCAAAAGACCTAAAGGTAGAAGTGCAAGCAAAAGATCCAGATTGGTAGAAGTCACCAAAGAGATACAATAGGATTCGATCGGAGCCCGGGTGGGTACAAGATCTAAGATCTAGGTAGGGGTTCCCACAAGGGTCAAGAGCAAAGCTCAGGTTTAATTTCACATCAAGTCTAATCTCAGATCTGAGCCAACAAGGCTATTTATAGTGGTGGGGCGAAGGGGTAAGTTACACGCTGAAAAGTGTTGTTGTGCTGAAGTTCGATAGGGCGGAAGTTCCGGTCGTCATGGGCGGAAGTTCCGGTCACGGGCGGAAGTTCCGGTCTTGTGGGCCGGAAGTTCCGGTCGGGCCGGAAGTTCCGGCCAACTTCCGGCCTAGTTCCGGAAATAGCCAATTTCCTTGCGGCACTATCCAGTGTTGTTTTGGCGCAATTTCGGAACTAGGGCGGAACTTGGGCGGAAGTTCCGGTGAGCAGAAGTTCCGGTCTCTCGGGATGGAAGTTCAGGCTGGATCCTTTTCTCTGGGCGCTGGAAGGCATCTGGAGGGCATCTGGCCGGAAGTTCCGGTCCTGGAGGGCGAAAGTTCCGGCCTGGGCGATGTAGCTCCATCTTCATCATTTCCAGCTCTCTCTCCATTGGCTTGGTCTCCATGGCTTGCGTCTTGGTCGATGTACCTGATTGAACATAAGGTATTCACATGAAGTAGCATGCCATCCAATGATGTATCAAATGTATACGTGGAAAGGAGTGAATTCACCTCTTGGTGTAGGGCTTGGGCTCGAGCTCGTGTCATTGGACCACGAGGAGGGCTTGTCGGTCTTGAGGAGGCGGTGTCCAAAGGCCACCCCGTATCATACACTCATTAATTCTCAGATGGCTCACTGTCTCTGGGATAACTATGAGGGACATCATAAATATTATTTAGCTAATTGGGGTTTGGTCACTAGAAAGAAGGAGTATGGATGCTTGGGCATTCCTGACTTATCAGAGATGAATATGTGCCTTTTAGCTTCCGGGATTAAAAGATATAATTTGAATGAGAACAAGCTTTGGAAACAGATTATTGATATTAAGTATAGTGTTGATAATCCAAAAAAAAAATCTCCTACTCTTCTTCTGGTGTCTCACCTTTCTGGAAAGGGGTGACGTGGGCTGCTAAAGCTGCCAAAATGTGGTATCAATGAAAAGTGGGGGATGGTAAGAAAATTAAGTTTTGGGAAGATCATTGGTTTGGATCCTGCAGCCTAGCTAGCTATTCAATATTGGGAAGTTTATTTCCTGGTTAATGAGCAAGATAAAACCATTGCTGAGCTTTGGGATGAGGTTTCCTTGAAAGTAACCTTTAGAAGGTGTTTTGATCATAGGTTGATGGTGTAGTGGTTGGAAATCCAGCAAATTGCATAGACCATTACCTTGAATATTGAGAATGATGCTCTGATCGGGGTGTGGGAAGCTAATAGGGTATATAGTGTGAAATCTATGTATGTTGTGGTAAATTTTGGTGGGATTAAACATGTTGATATTCATTGTGTTTGGAAACTGAAGGTTCCCCAAAAATTCATTTCTTTCTCTGGTTGTTATTTCATAACAAGTTGCTCACTAGAGACAACTTGGTTAAAAGAAAATATGTTGATGATTTGACTTGTGTGTTTTGCAATGAAGTTCAATCTTGTTAACACTTGTTTTTTGACTCTGTGGTTGCTTCCAAATTATGGAAGGAGATATGGTTGGCTTTGGGTCTTATGATTCAAATTACAAACTTGTCTGATGTCACTACTCTTTGGAATGATAAGAAAAAGAATGCTTTATTCAATATGATTTTTGCTGCTACCCTGAGAACCATCTGGATTACCAGAAATGACCATGTATTCAATCGAACTCAATGGTTTGGGATGCAGGGGATGTGGAGACAATTGCTCTTCAGCTGTGCTCAATGAAAAATTCTGCTGAAGGAAGAAGAAAAAGGAAGAATGAACATGATGTTGAGCAAGCTGGAGGTGTTAGCTCGGCTGCCGCCGCTGCTGTCGTGGCCGGAGCCTGGCTGACCCCTTAGAAGAAGGCGATATCATCGGGCTGGAGGTGTGTGACATGAATAGGGCAAGAGGGTTTGGGACGATGCTGATCACGACAGAAGACCTGGCGAGGACTCTGGAGGCCAACACACTGATGTTGGTTGGCGATGGCGCAGGCTTCAAGGTGCTGGAGCGTCCATGAAGATCTCTAGGGTGTTGCTGGTTGTTTGTGTTCCCTCCCCTTCCCCCTCGCTGTGTCAAAAACCTCTAATTTCGGTCTGTAATAATATGCTGTGTGGGTGGAGGAACTGTTAGGCTTTTGCTGATGGTGTAATATGGTTTGTAAACCTGGATGGATGTTGATGACTATGGTTTCGGAAATGGAGCCGGGGTTGAAGCCTTGTTTTTCTAAAAAAAAAAGTTGTATGCTATTTTCCTCAACGTACAAGATTCGGCTTTTTTTTTTAAAAAATCATATTAGAAAAACAAAGAAAATTTCTAACAATAGGTGGCCTACATGTCATTATCCAAGGCAAAGAAAGGTATACTTC
Organism: Lolium rigidum; assembly: GCF_022539505.1. NCBI lineage: Eukaryota > Viridiplantae > Streptophyta > Magnoliopsida > Poales > Poaceae > Lolium > Lolium rigidum. Next base: position 301,431,742 of record NC_061508.1, read on the forward strand.
GATTTGAAGAATTTTGTATACTTCTTTTTTGGAAAATTGAGTGGGCTTTGTGTTGTGTTTAAAATTGTTTGTGACTTGATCCATCGTGAAGGATCAACATTGCTCAAAGTTCACACAAACCATTTTTCCTAATTGTATGAAACCATTCGGAAATTTATTACTCAACCTCATAACCGTGCTAGTCTAGTTGTCGGAAAAATACAATCCTAATCTAAACTTGATGAAGAGATTGAGCTATCATGTTTTCTTGTATGAATAGTTTCCAACACACTGAATTGTCCACTTCCGTCATGTAAATCGTTGTTACTGCATTAGCGCAATCATATTCAAATATGGTTGTCTTGTACTCAATTTATTCAATATGGACCCGGGGTAAACTAGAATAAATACAATGTATACTAAAATTTTATACTCTTAAAAAACTATTTTGTTATCGCATTGTACTAGTTGAGTTTATTTTTTATTATATTGTCGGCATAGTCAACCACATAGCTCGTTGCAATGTTCTTTATCATGTAGTAGTTGTAAGATGTCCAAACAAACTTGCGTTGTAGTAAACTTTGAACTGTATTTTATAACAAATTTCCATCTTGGATTAATTTTAGCAATTTCTTAGACTACATAGTCTCTATATGTATTAATGGTAACAAACTCCCGAACGTATGGGCCTAACATATATGTTAATAGTGGTTTCTAGTATATGGATCGGTATAACCATATTTATTGAAACCTAAAATGTAATTAAATTGTTGGCATGATTTTTTTAATGTCTGGTCAAACATGTGCTACAAATTACAGCGGACACAGTAATAAGTTGACAACATTTATATGTTGTATGCTTATTACTGAATCGATATGGCTAATTAACAGTAGTCGACAGGTGAACATAAACCAATATTATGATTCTACTGCGTCAACATATACTCCATATAGTTGTAGAAAGAGTATTCATTTTTGCTTGGACTTTAAACAGTTCACCTTGTAACGGTGTTTAAAGTCTTACATTATTTGTTTTTAGAGAATCCAAGTTGATTTGCCAACTGATCTGAGAAATGCTATGGTCCTTCCATTACATATATGATTCTGAATATCTTTCTAGTACTTTTTGGATAAACAAGAAAATGGTGCACGATGTGGACGAATTACCGTGAAGAGTTGGACATGACTTCCTAATCGACCTATTCATCAATAGATTAGATGCTCAATCAAACCCCCCTGAAAACGAAAGAACCTCCATAATCGCTACGAGTTATCATTCTCAGCCATTCACTTTCACTGATCACTTATCGCCTCGCCCCAGGCGCCTCGTTGCAGACACGTGCGCCCTTCAGAACCTCCCAAGAACCAGCGAGAGACGAGTTCAGTTCCTGAAGAACGAGAAGATCCTCCCTTCCGCTTCACCTTTTTCAGACAGGGCAGTTCCTGTTTGGGGGCGCCCAAAGGACAAGGATCCAGAGGTCGGGAAAACAAGACGGGCCCCGTCCCGTCCCATTCGACGGTGAATAGGAAGCTGCCATCGCCACGACGACGGCTGACAGCGATGGGTTGCAGATGAATAAGGGCGAGCGCGACGGCCGCGCGCGAGCACTTTCCCGGCCTCCGCGACCTGCGCGGGACTCCGTCGACCTGTTCAAGCTAGCTCCGATTCCACGGCAGCAGCTACACCAGCCATGACGGTCTCGCAACTTGGCCGCCATAATTCCCGGAGAAATCCAGCGAATCCAGTGCTGGAGTAGCTCTCGGTGTTACTGGTGGCGGATGCGATGCCCGGAGATGCAGGACGGGTTCGAAAGCGGCACCTGGGAATCATGTCAGCCAGTGGGCGCCGCCGGCGAAAGCCGCCGGCGTGAAAATGGCTGGATCGAGAGGGGGTCAACCGGATTTAACGCTAATATAAAAACCAGACTAAACGATGTAGTACGTGGGTAACCTCGGCGCGCCGATAGAAGGACACATAAGCTAGCTCGTTGCCGGCGAACACGTAACGTCTGAACCTGTCGTTTGCGATCGAGCTGCGATAATAAGTTAACAAAAAGAAAGTCGAATAGAATTTGACTAGGTGGGTGAGGGACTACCGTGAGTTTAAGGACACGTGTGTGTGCATGCTTCCTCCCTTCTCTTGCAATCATGGACTTTTGCGGTGCACTCCAGGTTTAGCGTGCTGTGATTTTGTAGTGGTCATGTCAGAGTCAAGCTTCTAACAAAGGGTTATGTGTGGTAAGAGGCTAGAGGCCTTTGCGAGAGTCTAGAACTTTGGATGTCCTGCCCATTAAAATCATGCGAAAATTTATATGAACCAAAGTTTGATTGATTCTATCTATCAAAGCAAAGAATTCTGAAAAAGACATATAAGTGGATGTCAGATTTTCAATCAAATCTAGTGCAAAACGTTCTCTAGAAAAAAAATATATGAAAATCAATCCTACAAATCAAGCAACCATAGTAGAAAGTGTCCATACGATTTAATCATACAAATTTCCAATGCAAATCCTTTAATCAAACATGGTCGTAGTTGCAGTTTGAAGTATTATGTTTGGGTCAAATTGGCCGAGGATTTCTTATTAAAAAACAAGGAGCCAAGAGGCTCCCATACGGAGCCTACTTTCGTGGCAAAGTAAAGATCAATTGTTTTGCCCTTACCCTCTTGCATTTCAATTCTTCCAAATTTCTCAAGTGTGAGAAGGACCATAGAAGAGAGCCCTTTGCATCGACGTCCATGGAACTCGGTAATGGAGCACCACAAGTATTCTACAATCCATTAGACCATTAAGAGGTGTCCAAGTCCACTAAACCAAGCTATCCCTTTATGCAACTCTAAATGCGGAGAGAGTACCTGACAATTGAACAAAAGATGAGCCGTGATCTTTGGTTTCCACTTCCAAAGTTGACAAAGACCATAATTTGGCCAACCTCGCCAATCAAGGTGGTTCATCGTCCACACTCTATTTTGAAGGATCGACGCATCAAAGATTTTCTATTTGGTTGGGGAGGGGGGTCGCAATTCTCTTGAACCACTAGCTTCATGATGGATGTAGGTGATATGAGGCGGTGGGGTATTTCCCAATGGTAGTGAGCTTCCGTTGAAAATTTCCCTAGGCAAGGTGCACTTCTTGAAGCTTGCTCAAAAGTGTGAAGAACTCATTAATGTGGAGGACCGAAATGTCACCATCAAATCTTAGATTACGAATCCATAACTCTTAGTTTAAGGCCTTTTGAAACGAACAATTTTTTGCTTGGAGACTACCTTAGGCTTTAGACCGTTAAACCAAGGTGAATGCCAAAATTTGGCGATCTTCCCATCTCCGATGGAAATGGTAATTGAAACATAGAAGAGGTCCATATCTGTTTCATCACAAGGTTGCACCAACCTAGCCCAATGCAAGCATGCTCTCGTTTCACCCATTCAAAACAAGGCCATCTTAGCCTCATAGCTCCCACAAATTTCTCGAGGTCCTGTATACCAAGTCCTCCCATGTCCATGGTCTTCCGATGGACAAATAAGATCCTGTTTTGCTCTTGCATTTTCCACCGGAAACTTTATCCGAAGCCACCCAAAGAAAAGCACACTCAAGCTTGATGATGGGCTTCATAATTCCTTACGGGTAGCCAAGGCGGCGAGAGGATATTGGCTTGTGAGGAGGTCATAGACGTGTCAAGAGTCGCCCTATCGGCGGTGGTAATAGATTTCCCTCTACCCAACCGGAAGCTTTTTGCCATTTTGTTTACACTGAATCGAAATCCACACTCCTAAGGCGACACACGAGTGCGGTAGCCCCATATATCTTACGGAGGGTTTCGTATATCTAAGTCGAGGATGCTGCCATTCGGTCTAATCTTGATTCTCCTCATGGGTATAGCCCAATATTTTTTACATTTTCTTATTTTCTATGTCAACTTTGGTGGGTTTGTAATTCATTCATATCGAAAACTCTGGAGTAGAAAAATTCAAATAGATACAAAACGTGCTTACGTTTTGTCAAATTTAGACGAAATGGTTTCTAAAATGGTTTCTGAGACTAAGAATTTTCGGAGATTCCAGAGGTTCTCAAAATTTCTCTCTGAAAACCCTGATCCAGAAATCTCAACGGTCAACACAGGGACATGAAACAAATTAAATGTGCACTGACTATTGTCGGAAAACCTTAAGAAAAAATCTAGAAAATTTGGATTCAAGTGCCGTACAAGAGAAAAATCTACAGACCGTTCTGTGTCATCGCCTCTGTTGGTATCAGACGGGTCAGAGCTCAACACCCAATGGAACGGAAGGAGGCGTCGAACTCTTCTTCCACCTCCGTCGCCGTCTTGTCCCTCCCCCGCCACACACCTAGGTGACACGCCAGAACATACCAAGATCCCAACAACAAGCAATCCAAGCCTTTATATAAGATCCCCCATCTCTCCTCCACTTGTACTCCACCACCCGAAGATCGCCACGCGCGCGCACAGCTCGTCTGAAGCAAGAAACGTGAGAGGGAAGTTCGCCGACGACGACATGGGGCGGCGGTCCAACGCCTCGCCGGCGGGCTCCGGGGAGCCGCTGCTGCCGGAGGTAGCAGCACCAAAGCGCAGCAGGGACAGGAGCGCGATGATGCAGCGGACGACGTCGCACGCGAACGACGAGCTGCAGTGGTTCCGGTCGTGCCTGCGGTGGGTGTGCATGGACCACTCAGCCCCAGGCCGCGCCGCGCTGTCCTGGCTGCTCTTCCTCCTCCTCGCCGTCGTCGTCCCGGCCGTCGCCCACTTCCTCCTCGCCTTCCGCCCCTCGCGCCGCCCCTTCGACGCCGTGGTGCAGCTCTCCCTCTCGGCCGCCTCCGGGGCCAGCTTCCTCTGCCTCTCCTCCTCCTTCCGCCGCATCGGGCTCCGCCGCCTGCTCTACCTCGACAAGCTGCAGACCAAGAGCGACCGCGTCAGGCTCAACTACACGGCGCGCCTGGCCTTCTCCTTCCGCCTCCTCGCCTCCCTCGTCGCGCCCTGCTTCGCCGCCGAGGCCGCCTACAAGGCCTGGTGGTACGCCACCTCCGCCGACCGCCTCCCCTTCTTCGCCAACGACGTCCTCAGCGACGTCGTCGCCTGCTCCCTCGAGATGGCGTCATGGATGTACCGCAGCGCCATCTACCTCCTCACCTGCGTGCTCTTCCGCCTCATCTGCCACCTCCAGGGCCTCCGCCTCGAGGACTTCGCCGGGTCGCTGCTCGTCGAGGTGGAGGAGGGCAGGATGGGGGTCGAGCAAGTCCTCAGGGAGCACCTCGACATCCGCAAGCAGCTCAAGGTCATCAGCCACCGGTTCCGCAGGTTCATCGTCGCCGCGCTGCTCATCGCCACCGCCAGCCAGTTCGCATCCGTGCTCCTCACCACGCGACGCGACTCCATCGACGACGTCCTGCACACCGGCGAGCTCGCGGTAAGCATCTCGATTGATCGCCTAATTTCTACAATCTATTTCGCGAATTCTCATTGTGATGCTGTGCTCTGTTAATTGGGGATCGCAATCCCTAATACTAATCAAGAAGGCGTACATTTCACACCAGCTAAAAGCAATGATTTTTCGATGTCATATGTTTAAATTAAGCTACTAGTTGGAACAGCGTGGAATCAATCAACTGCTGGGGACCTTGCCTGTTGATTGATCCCTAATAATCAAGAAGGAGTACATAAGAAGATTAAGAATTGGTTGAGTGCTCAAATTTACTGATTGCGTTGCCTACATAGTTACACTCCCACGGATCACGCTGGTTACTGGACAGGCTCCATTTGTAGAGTAGAAATTATCTAGACTGAGTCTATAATTAAGTGTGCAGTTCTAGAATCGTGCCGGAGACAGCCCGGATAATAAGGTTTGACGTGATTCACTCTGCTTAATAGATGGACTCAGTCTATATTAAGCACGCAGTTCTAGTAAGGTTTGACGTGATTCACTCCGCTGGCGATCGATCCGTCACTGGATCTGAAAAGGGCACTTCATTCATTTCTGAATGCTAATTGGCGCGCCATCGTTGTGTAAGTAGGACCATGAATTAGTGATAGCACCTTACTGCGGATCAGGTGTTTTTGCACCCGGGAGCATATACTCTCGATTTTTGAAATGATTTCAACATAGATTGAAATGTCAAAAAAATCCAAACAAAAATTTGATGATACATATCGACATGCTATGTGCTCATAAAGTCGTTTCACGGAAAACCGATATTTTTTGTGTCGTGTGCAAAAAATACAAATTTTGGTGCTTTAAAAGAGCTTTTCACGGTACATTTCTTTATCTTTTTTACACAGGGCACAAAAAATGTCAGTTTTTCGTGAAACTTGGCGTGCATGCATATAATATCAACGTATAAGCACCAAATTTTTGTCGTATTTTTTTTACATTTCAAATTGTTTTTCTATATAGCAGGAGCATATGCTCCCATGTTCAAAAGTCCATTTCCCCCTGCAAAATAAATAAATAGCGATAGTACCTTATTGACATCACAATCCGAAGGGGATGGAACAGTGTATATATGTTGTAGAGCTCATGTAGTTTCAGATCTTATCATAACCGCACACAGCTATACTTATACTGTTCCATTTCCAGTTTACTTCATAAGTTCCAGCTTCAGCAGTGTAGAAGGATAGAGAGAGGGATTTGTCCAGCCTCTTCGGCCATTCCGGATGTGTTGTATGTGTTCTGTTAGAGGCACAATTGTGGATCGCAATCCCTAATCGAGGAGTACATTTCACACCTTCTAATTTAAGACTGAACCAATAATGCTTCGATGTGATATATGATTAAATTAAGCTAGTTCGAACATCGTAGAACCAAATCAACTGATGGATACCTTGCCTACGTACATGAGGAGATTAAGAAATGAGTCTAAATAAATTTTTTGAGTGCTCAGTTTTACAGATTGCGTTACCCTCGGTGGTTTCTGGACAGGCTCGATTGGCCCATAGAGTAGATGAAATCAACTTGAATCCAATAATTGGACTGGATCTATAATTAAGTGGTAGTAGTATCGTGCGAGAAACAGCTAAGATAGTAAGGTCTGACTTGATTCACTCTGCTGGCGATCGTTCTGTCGCTGGACCTGAAAAGGGCATTTCATTAGTTTCTGAATGCTAATTGGCACGCCATCTTTCCAGTGGTGTTAGTAGGACCGTGAAATTAGTGATAGTACCTTGCTATTTGCAAAATAAATAATAGTGATAGTACCTTATACATCACTGGCTGACGGGGATGGGAACAGTTTATATAAGTGCAGAGCTCCTGTAGTTTCAAATCTTGTTATAATTGCAAACAACTACTTATACTGTTTAAGTTCCAGCTACTTCAGAACTTCCAGTTTCAGTGTTAGTTCAGCTACTTTGCAGCACTAAGTCTCTAGGCTAAGTTAAGCTGCTGCTATTAGGAGAATCACAGTTTGACTAAAAACTAAATATGCGGTAAATATACGAATTTGAAACAAAAAAAATGAAAAGGTCATATAATTTTGTTGCCTGCGCAGACTCAGCTATGTTCAGTTTTTTTGTTTTTTTGAACAAAAGCTCTGTTCAGTTGTGTAATGCTTCTCCATGTTGAATTCTGCAGCTATGTTCAGTTGTGCTCATGTCCGGGCTCATCATAATCCTGAGCAGCGCCGCCAAGATCACTCACCAGGCGCAGGCCCTCACAGGGCAGACCACCAAGTGGCACGCCTGCTGCACCATCGAGCCAGCCCCAGAGGAAGAAGTTGATCCTGGATCCAACCACAACTCCATGGTGGAAGAGTACTCGGAGTCTGAGAGCGACTGCGCATCCAGCGAGGAGACCGGGGACGATGACATACTGGAGAACACCAGGTTCCTGCAGCCTCACTCAACCGTGATCTCCTTTCAGAAGAGGCAGGCACTAGGTATGACCATCGACAGTTATCTTACTGTCAATTCGTTTTCCCTTAGAATTCGTTATAATTTTTCCTATGCTGTTCTTGGCTAATAAAAATGGTCTTGCAGTGACCTACCTGGAGAACAACAAAGCCGGCATCACGGTGTTCGGGTTCACGCTGGACCGGGCGTACCTCCACACGATATTCATGCTTGAGTGGACGCTCTTCTTGTGGCTGCTGGGGAAAACAATCGGTTTCTCCTGAACACTGAAGACGAGGGAATGCATGTATATTGTCCTCTCCAAGTGCATGGTTCGTTTAGTTCTCGCAGCCACAGGTTTGATTTGGTTGCATTTTTGTTCCGGGTGTGCATTTTGGTCTGTGTGTGTGCACGTGAGTGGTAGTGCACTGTATTTATGCTAGTGATTTGTGCGATGATGTGTAAATTATGGGTTGATTGGGCGTGACACCCCACGGTACAAAGGTGTATGTAAAACTGTAGATGAGTGTTGTAGATATTAGAAAAGAAGGTCTTTTGGGTGTGTGCAGCTTGGTTTTGGAGGTTTATAATCTCGTGTTGTAAACCAAAAATAGTTGTAGACAGGACTTTGACTTGTAAATTTCTTCTGCTTTTTCTTTCGAAGAATATCTCCATGTTTCTGTATTTGGGTGTGAATAGGTTGGAATACATGAAATTTTATAATTTGCTTTTTTCTTACATGGACGGATTTGTTTGTTTCATAACAAATGTTTTCCTTTTGAATGTACCATACTAAATGTTTTTTCAACAAGCACAACAAATGATATTTTTATCGAACAAACAACCGAGAACCTCGATAAAAACAAAGCGCACACTGAAATGTTTCGAAGTCCAACTTCGCTTTTTGTATCCTGGTATTCCTTTGGGCCTCGAATTAAACAATATTTCAACTAATCGTGATGGTTTTTTCTCAAAAAAGTTTCTCCAAGTTCTAGGGCCTATATTGTTTATTACATGTGTTCTGGTTGGATGTTTTCCAACCATCTTTGGCCGTAAATTGCTTGTTGCATTTGTTTGGCCAAAAAAGGAAAAGGTTTTTGTGAAATTGTGAGCGACCCACCCCAACGAGAACATGAACTAAGACGAGGAAAACATATGAACCTAACCATACCCCAAAGATGGAACATGGTTCCCCCACCTTCTGCCTCTGGATAGGTATCCATAAATTCTTTTAGCATGGATATGCAGCCATAGGTGTTCATGAAAAAAAACAGGGGAGAGTGGTTGTAATAACAAATTTAATGGGCGCAAGCGTTTGGATTTTGTTTCTTGAGGGAACTAACCCATTTGGATTTTTTTTTTGAGCTTATTAGGAAACCGTCTGGATAGGTTTTGCATTTATGGTTTTTTAGGGTGAGGTTTTGCATTTCGGTATGCAGTCTGGTTAAGGCTTGGTTTTTTTTTGAGACAACTTGCTAGACTTTATTAATTTGCAAGAATGTTTACAGGAATGCTTACATCATGTGGAGTGCCCATCCAAACAAACCGGCCAACTCCAAAAGAAAGCATAAATCTAGCTAGGTTGTGAGCCTCAAAGTTCGAGGCTCTCCCTTCAAAAAACGAACTCATCCCGCGCTTTAATCTCTGAGACAATAGCTCCATATCTTCCCATAGTTCCTTACAGGATATCGTCTGTGGTTTGCAATCCGATGCAACAAGGACTTTAGATTTAATAAGATCCTCATCTAGTGTGAAGCGGCGAATGCATCGGGACAAGCCAGAGTCTCTAACACCGTTGGGTCGGTAATTCCAGAGAAGATCACCGACGATGAGCCCAGATAATTTCCTCCCGAGTCACGGCAAAACGCCACCGCTACTCCTTTATTTCCGACCTTTGAAACTGCTGCGTGTACGTTTATCTTGGCTATATTGGATGGAGGAGGAATCCACTTGGGATCCCTAAGGATTTTATTTTGGTCGCCTTATCTTGCAGAGGGTTTAGCAATTTGCTAGAGCACACTCAGAAATACATTTACAAAAGCATAGGTCGATAAAGGGTTCTGGAATATATCCTCGTGGATAGCTTTCCTCCTCGATGTCCAAATTGCCCACAAGGTCACTGTAATCCTTATGAACTGATCATGAGGTAATGTCTCTATCATATGAAAAAGCTAGTTCTTCGCATTGCCTTCCTCACAAGACAACAGGTGCGCAACCATCATATTATCAGATAATGCCTAGACGCTTCGTGCCATGTTGCAGTCGATTAATGAATGTCGCCATGAATTCACAGCTCCGCAAAGCGGGCATGTGGATGTCCTGGACATGTTCCGGTGTTCTAGCAAATCAGAAGTTGGGAGAGACTGGCAAGCCATCCTCCACAAGAACACACGAATTTTTGATGGCACCTTCGTGTTCAACGAGCTCCAAATTTTCTGCTCCACCTCGTTATTCGATGATCCAGCGTTACCCTCGTAGTAGTCTTCTCTGCTGATCTTCTTGTTGACAATCAATCGATAGGCCGATCTGACCGTGAAGGACCCCTTTGTTTCATAATTCCAAGCCCAGAAATCCGCCCGTCGCCTAGTGCATAGAGGGATACTTAGGATAGTCTCAACATCCACAGGGAGAAAGCATTGGCGCACTAAATCCTCCTTCCATGAGGCTGAAGAAGAATTAATCAGTCCAGAGACCAAAAGAGGTGGATCTGCCAATAATGAGACAATTGGTCGTAATATATCATGGCGTGGAAGCCAGTTGTCTGTCCAAATTTTAGTGCTCCACCCATCACCAATCCTCCTGACAATGCCTTGTTTTAATATCTCTCTTCCATCCATGATGGATCGCCATATCTGTGATGTGTGAGGACCTAATTCAGTATCAAGAAATGAAGTGTTCAAAAAGTATAATGCCTTTAAGATTCTGGCGCTCAAAGAATTTGGCTCATGTAATATCCTCTATGCCTGGCGAGCAGGAATACACAAATCAAAAATCTCCAAATCTTTAAAACCAAGACGGCCGAGAAATTTCGGTCTAGTCATCACTTCCCAGGAGACCCAGCACGCCTTCCTTTTTCCATCTTTACTACCCCACCAAAATTGCCGGATCAGATAGTTTATGCGCTCACAGAGACCACGGGGTAAATGAACGACATGGAAAAAACAGGGATATCATGTCCTACAGACTTGATTAGCACTTCCTTTCCTCCTGCGGACAAAATTTTCTCCAGCCATCCTTTAACCTTGCCCCAAACTCTATCTTTAAGAAACTTGAAAGTGCCAAACCTCGAAGTCCCCACATCTATGGGGATCCTCAAGTACCTTTCATTGAGAGCTTCATTGTTGACATCCAAGTTCTATGGGCACCCTTTTGTGAAATAAATATATGATTTCTCCATGTTTATCCTCTGGCCAGATGCACGATAATATTTTTCCAACAAGATAGACAACTCCTCCGCTCCCTCACTACTACCCTTAAAAAACAGCAGGCTAGCTATCATCCGCAAACAGCAAGTGGTTAACTGGTGGCCGATGTAGCCACTTTGATGCCATCCATATGAGATGAATTATCATCAAATTTTAAAAGGCACGAAAGGCCCTCCGTTGCCAATAAGAATAGATAGGGTGAGATAGGTTCACCTTGTCGTATACCTCTTGGATGGTTCGAAACCCTCCAATCTGGTTCCATTAAACATAACCGAGAAAGATACCTCTTCATCGTAAGCATTCTTCATGTCCAACTTTAGGGCGCAAAAGCTGTTGTTAAGGCCTGGTTGACTGGCTCTGCTCTGATTATGGGCCATTTCGATCTTATTTAGCCCATTATCTGCCCAACCTCCAAGCCCAAATAAAACCCCGAAGCCGCAAAACTGAACTCTATCGGCTCACGATCTTTTCTTCTGACCCACGCCACGAGACGCGAGCCATTCCCACCGTCACGGCCCAAACGCCGAAGGCAAACGAGAGAGAGAGGGCTTCCCCCAAACCCCCACGAGCCAGACGACGCGGCCGCCGCAGCCGAGATGGCCGCCGCCGGAGACGCCGCCCACGCCGCGCCGCCGCCGGCCGCGGAGGCGCAGTCGCTGGTGGACTCCTTCTGCGCCGTCACCTCCGCGACCCCCGCCGAGGCCGCCTTCTTCCTCGAGGGCCACAACTGGGCCCTCGAGTCCGCCGTCCGCTCCTTCTACGACTCCTCCGAGGCCGACGCCGACGCCGATGGGCCCGATCCGGCGCCCCTGCCCTCGCCCCCGGCCGCCAACGACGCCGCCGACTCCGAGGACGAGGACTACGTCCACGGCGGCGAGGACAAGGACGAGGACGACGAGGACTACGTGGCCGGCGGCGAGGAGGACGAGGACGACGCCCTCGCCGCTGCGGCGGATGAGAGGAGGAGGCCCGCGAAGAGGCGGAAGAGCAGCCACGGAGCGCCCGGAGGGAACGGGACCGCGAGTGGGACGCGGAACGTGAGGACGCTCTCCGATCTCGGCGGCGGTGGCAAGGGCGCCGCGGAGTCGGACGGGGACGAGGACGAGGATGACGACGAGTGGGCGCCGCCGCCCGAGCTCTACACCGGCGGCGAGAAGAGGTCAGTGCTACTCGTTTTTCAGGGCTTGCGATCCGCTCGCTTCACTTCTGGCTAGATCGTAGAGGCGCCCATTTCTAGGGTTTTAGATTGGCCCAGTTCTGTGATCCAGGAGATTTGAGGGGCTGCTGGAATTTTGGTGTGATGGGAGCTGTTGCCAGTCGTATTAAAATACTGGGTGCTTTCATGTTTAGCTAGTATCTACTATTGTGAATTTCTGGATGGCGTCCGGTTCTGCTAACATTGTTTTGGCAAACGCCTAAAGCCCCAGGTCTGAGCACAATAATGGAGTCTGTACAGGGGTTAAACGTTGGATGTTATGAGAGTTGAACAGTGCTCTTCTAGACGGCCTGATCTATTTCTTGGTATTAGTAGTAGCCACAATTGTTGATCTAATCATTGCAATATTTATGTGACGTCCGTGCATAGCCTAGAGATGTGTCCGTTTGTGTATACTCATATGGCATTGCAGTTTTGTGTTTGTCAAGGTGACATTTCTAGAGGCTCGTGATTTGATTGTGGATTTTAATCATTGACAAGAAAGCTCTTAAAAGAATTGCCTGTATCTGCACAGCATACCGTTAAGTGAAACTCTATGGCTAGGAACATGTGAGGACCAATTTATTTGGTAGGCGTCCAACATTTAAGATTTTGGTTACAAGCAGCTTAAATTTTACAGTTGCTGGTTTGACTTTATGGTTCGTAGCTGTCTTCCTAAATACCAATCTGTTCTTCTTATGATACATGTGCTGTAGACTTCTTGAGTTATAGCATGGCCAAAGTGTCTGATATCAGTCGTTACTTGCTAGGCTACTTTCCAGAATTGAGGATTAGTTCTTCCTAATATAATAATATGATATGCTCATAATGTTCTGATAGTAAGGCCCGTGTGTAACTATGAAATAATCGTGAGATGTAGAGTTCGGGATGGTTGCCCTGTTGATTCATTGTCAGAGATGGATCTCCAGGATATAGTTAGGGTGCCTGCTAGTTACTGATGTCAACAAGAATGCAAGGCAATGCCTGAGCCCCAGTAACTCTTTGTTTACCTTGCCATTTTATTTTTCTTACTGGTTAGTTAGCATGCTAAACTTGATTTGGTTAGACAAGATATTTAAGGCCATATTTTATCGTCTCTCCCATTTTAGCAAAACATAAAGTATGGCATGCGTTTAGACTGGTTCATGTTGATTATTCAATCAGCCAATCTATAGAGTCTGGTGGAATGGAACCTGGTTGTTGCGGGACTTGTTTATGCACTTGACTAGCTAGAAACTTTAGCGTGTACTTAATGGTTTTCTGACTGGTGCACTATTGGGAGAATAACATTTCCATACATTGCAATGTGCATTACTAAGAAGAACCAGAGATAACTGGTTGTGTGCACATAGTATACGAAGTTCTATCACCGTGTTTCTTACATTGTCATCATAGGCCAACTAGGGTCCCACAGATAAAACCAATAGAAAGAAGAAAATACCATGGGTGGTCAACAAGGATGTCTTGTCTGGCCATGTGAGATCATAGGAGAGGCAACACCTGTTGCTGTTGGTTTATTCTGGCAATGACTTGCACAGTTGAGCTTAGCGGCATAGAAAAAAAATGATCCCATATGATAAAAAAGATTACTGTCGATTTCACCTATCCTATTCTGTTCATAAATAAACTGTTTGCGAGAAACTATGTTTGGACTATTTTGATGCTGCTTCTCCCTGGGCATTGATCTCACTAGTTTGGCTGTATTCTATTCTCTAGCACGAACCTGCAGAAAAACTTAAACAGGAAATCATCCATGGCCTTTGAAAAACATATCTAGCAAGCACCCAAAATCTCAAGCTGCATGCTTAAAGCCAATTAAGATGGAACATAGAATATCTTTTTGTTTACATTGGCCTTACTTGGGCACTGTTTGGATTAGCTTGCCACTTCCCTCATCCCTGAACTAGCAAGGAAACTGACCTTGGAATCGTATTTCCATCGTACATATATGTAGAAATTATAATATCAGTGATAGCATGGTATGTAAGGTGAGATTTCAATAGGTGCATACATTTTACGCTGAAGGCCCTTGTGAATTGTATAATGTGCACCTTTTTCTACCTCTAAATGCTTGTTTCATTTGTATTAATTTTCAGTGGAATGGTTGTTAGGGACCGCTCGAAACGCAAAAATGTTGGGGAAGAGATTTTTAAACAAGCTCAGAAGAAGGGAGCTAAGCTAGTGCCAGCCCCAGCTCGCCGGCAATCTTCTAGCTCAAGGAGCTTCCCTGGGACTAGCAGACTTCTAACAGGTGAAGCTTTACAGCCTGACGCACCGCAGCCACCAGAAGAAATTGTTCACAACATCTACTTCTGGAGCAATGGGTTCACAGTAGATGATGGTCCACTCAGAAGTTTTGATGACCCAGAGCATGCGTCCTTTTTAAAGGTAAACAGTTCTGCCATGTGCAACTGAGCGTATATGTATTTCTGCTTGTCATATCTGACTTCTGAAGTGGCATATGTTTGCTTTTACCCAGAATGGTTAATTGAAATGATTCCTAAGTGAATAAATCATTTGGATGTGAAATGATCTCTTTTGGCTTTTGATAGACGTCAATGTTTCTTAGCTGGTATTTTTTTTAGAACTCAGCTAGCTTCCATGATGGCATCTCACAACTTAAGTCTTATTTTTGGGATGGTTCCAATTAAATAAATATAAGGTAGGGATAATGAATGTGTTAGTTGCTGGCCAATTTTATTTCACGAATAGGGAACTTATATTTTCTGTCCTAGAGCTTGATCTGCAGCCCTACAGCAAAATATCATTGTACTGCAGCAGCTTGTTCAGTACAGGCATTCTGAACTCTTAATGTTGTACGGAGAATGGAAAAAAAAAAGAACAAATAGCTAAATATGCTACTCCCTCAATCGACTCCACTTTGTCTAGATATGGATGCATCTAGTCAACAAACGCATCTAGCTACATCCGTATCTAGACAAAGTGGAGTCAATTAATTTGTATCGGAGGGAGTATGTTTTGTCGAAACTTCTTTGTTTAGTGTTACATTTATTTTTGTACTGTTGATTTTCTGTTCAACTGTATTGTGAAATGTGTTACAAGCCTAAATATGCTTTTGTTCTTTTCTTCCATCATATATTACTGTTGACCTGATGCTATATCTGCTTTTGCTTAATCGAATGTACTTTTCCTTTCCCTAGAGCATCAAGAATAATGAATGCCCAACTGAGCTTCTTGCTGATGGGAGGTCAAGGGTGCAAGTAAATATTGTCCGCAAGGAAGAAAAGTGTCCTGTAAGTATCTTTAGACTAATTCTCTGTAGTGCTTCATATGTTCCATAAATGCTTGTCTTGACAATCTCAATCAAATGTGTTGGTACAGGAGCCAGTGAAGCGTGCTGCTCCATTTCAAGGAGGGGGCAGATCTCTGGCAACACCTTCTGAAAACTCTGCTCCTTCGGCTGTTACTTCTTCAGCTGCTACTTCTAGTGCAGCGACTGCCACCACTACGACCAAGACAGTCACAGTGGATGATTCTTTGCCATCAACCTCTCTACAGATCAGGTTTGCAGATGGCAGCCGTGTGGTTGCACGCTTTAACACAAGCCACACGATCAGTGATGTGCGGGCATTCGTTGATGCAACAAGGCCAGGAGAAGCCAGTGACTACACATTGCAGGCCGGGTTCCCCCCTAAGCCACTTGATGATGCGACCAAGACCATTGAGGAAGCCGGTGTGGCCAACTCGGTGATCATTCAGAGAGTCTAGCTCAACAGGTTGTTGGCCCTCTTCACCGAACACACACTAGCCATCTGAAGTCTGTGAATTTCCTTGTCCTTTTGTCTCTCAAGTTCTCTCGAATTTAGCTTGAGCCTACCATGGCTTGCTTCACTCAGCTGCGTTTTAGGTATTAAGATTGTAAATCAGCGAGATCTGGGTACATCCATCTTGTTCATCTATAGGGTAAGTATACTTGTGCGTCCACTCCAGTCCACATCACGTTTCGTCTGTCTGTTATAGTCCTTTTGTTCGTATCTAACGACCTCTTTGGTAGTGTGCGAAGGTTAGCTACAGCGGGTGCTCATTATTCATGCATATCTGCGTTTTTCGTCGAACAGATGTCCTGATGCTGATTGCAATATGCAACCAAACTGAGTCGACTTATACGCGTACTCTTCCGTCCGGATTTCACTGTACAGCTTGAATTTCGTTAAGAAACCCAAGTTTTAAACATTGTCTAGCAATGTTGGGGGCGTGGGCGCGCCATGGCTCGGTTTTCTGTCCTTGTAAATGAGGAGTGATCAACAGCAAGACAGGAATTATCTCAATCAAAGCTGGCTGGTCCTGCCATTCAACAGCAAGTAGGTAGGTTCATCTGCCTGCCGTGCTGTACTCCTAGCTCCAGAAAACCCAACGATTCGGCTGCCCGTACTACGCAAGATCGCATCATGGATTCATATAATCATATGGTCCCACGATTATTAGCGTCGGCCGTGACAAGCCCGTCTGTACTAGCCGACAGGACGACACGGCGCATGAGAGGCTCGAGCTCGCCGACAAACCAGATTAGTGCGATTCTAGCTGTAAATATTTACTGTACATGCTAATGATCGGCCGGAACCGGAACGTGACACCACTGAGCGCCTGTCACCGTGGGGATGGCTCGCTACCTTTGCATGCATGGTTGCTGATTATTGGAGTCTCGAGTCGAACGATTTGCTTTAGGGGATCGCTGTAGGCATCGGCCCAGATCAGAGATGAAAAGTGGGTGGATACGGACGAAAATAAGTTCCGTCATATATTTTCCATACTCCCTCCGTTTTAAAATGCAAGGCCACAGCCCCACCCTGCCCCAACCCTTTCCCGCCCCCGCTGCTGGCAGGAACCGACGGGCAAAGCTTGGGCTGTGCTGGTGGCGGCGGTTTCCTCCTCCCGCGTGATGTTATGGCCCGACGGGGCGGGTTCCATCCGTGTGGTGGAGAAGCTCCACGGTGCCGACTCCAGGCGCCGTGGCCCTCGGTCATGGCGGTGCGCCTCGCGGGGCGTTGCCCTAGCTGCCGGCGATCGATAGCTTGGCTGGCTTTGGTTCGACCGGATCTGGGATTGTGGGCTCAGATATTGGCCTGGCAGGGCCTAACCGTTCTGCCCTCCTGATAGGCGGCTATTCTAGCGGATGCGGCGGCTTCTGGCCGCTAGCAGATGTGGGTGTGCGCGCGGGTTATGGCTAGATCTTGGAATGAGGGCCTAGATCTAGGCCTTGTGGACTCGGACGGGATCCGGGAGATCCAAGGCTAGTTGGTGGGTGCGGTGCTCTGCGCTCGCTGTTGGTCACCCTTCGCTACCTCACATTCAATGTTGCGTGTGTTTGTGCTAGTTTTGGGTCGGTTGGGCCTGGATATGTTGATTTGTCCGCTCGTTCTTGTCGGAACCCCTGTTGGTTTTCAGGGGGCTTCTGGCATTCTGACGTCAATGTCCTAGTCGTCCTTTCCAGGATTGGGTCCCTAGGCCGGCGCGTGCTCGTCAGGGTAGGCAGCACGCTATATGTTGCAATTGCTTTCACCGCTGTGGCTTCCCCTCCGACCATCGGGGTAGCGCTAATGCATGTGTTGGCGTGTTGGGGATGGTAAGGATGTCATGGTGTTGCCGATCTAGCTTCGTTGGTGGCGTTTGGATCCGGGTCTAGCCAGCCAGCTCTTGCGCTCACCCTGCGGGTGATTCTAGTTGGGGCTAGAACATAGTGCGTCTTTGGTAAGTGGCGTGGTAGTGATTTATGCTATGTCCGCTATGCGTCCTCGCGACGACGAGTGGATTGTGGATTGGGTTGGATCTCGGAAAAAGCTGCGCTTGGCCTTGGCCAATGCCGGTAACGGCGTCACCTACGAGTGTTGTTGCCTTGTTGAAGGCATCCCAATGTTGATCCACCGATTCAATTTGATGGAATCCTCTCCTCCGCCTCAAACATCTCCTCTTGGTGGCCTCGTTGCGGGCAAGCTAAACGGAACGATACAGCCCGTTCGTATAATACCGTTAGCATAAGCCGGCCGCCCGCCTGCCCGCTCCCGTCGCTCGCCCTGCCTCCGCTCCGTAACAATTAGCAAGGAGTGTGCTGCTAGCTAAGATTGCACGTGCCCGGCCGTTTTGTCATTTTTTTTATTCTCTCGATCGATCTGTTCCAAGACGCAAATAACACTAGCTCGAAACTCTGTGAACGACAAAAATGACAGATTGATGCCCAAAAACAACATAGCGATAGATTTAATTGCATGGATTTTTTCTCCTCACAAAGAATTTTTATGAGAAAAAAAAAGTAGACAGGACATAATGTAACCTGAGCATAAATTAAGAGGTTAACTTTAACACCACAGATCCACAGTTTAAGTGACAATTGTCATAAGCTAACAAATAAGAAAATCCATTACAAAATATGTATAAGCAGTTCAAAACAACACTTCACAAGTCATAACCAATGATCCGGAGCTTAGTTAATCAACAGTACGTGCATCACAGGAATATGAGTGCATCAGCAAATCCCAAGTTTATTAAATCCCTGGTCTCCAAAATATTACACTAGGATCCTGATACACTAGGATGATCTTCATTCACTCTCTTTGGCTTGGACCATGAGATCTGCTTGCATTTTCTTCATCTCTGGCAACCTTTCCATCCTTTCTTGCTGAAACGTAAGTACAAAAATATGAGAGTTACTACAAGCCATTAATCTGGAGTGACCACAAATTAACATGGGAGAACTCATGTAGCAAGTCATACTCTGACCACAAATTAAAGCATGTGAATAATTGTATCTTGATGGACATAATCAATTACCACTGCATTAAAAAAATATTCTGTATTGGTGATTCACAAACATGCTTCACAGAACCTGAAAATGTTCTGCCTGAGGCTGCCTACTGTCTAAAAATAAGATGTGTGATGGACATTATGTTTACCCAGTAAGCTTTGTAAAATATACTTGCCTCATGTACAACTCTGAGATGAACACTACTTGCTCCAGCTCAAATACACTTCAAAAGCAAATGAACACTACTTGCCTCATGTACCACGTCTAATCCAATAAGACAGTGTACCAATAAGAGTGCCTGCTTAATATTATTGTTGTGTCAAAATGATTTACTACAGCCTATCTCGCTTTATGTACATACAACATAGTAAACCAAAAAGATGTCTATTATGAATGTTCTGCATCTTAACACAAAATGAAACGAACTGATTTATAAAAAAGGTCATAATGAGACCACACATCTCTGTATGAAAGAGACCACTTGCTATACAGATGTCTACTTGTTTACCTGGAACAATCACGAAACCTCATGAGGTTTGCTTTCTTCGCAAGAAGGTTCTGCAACAATTATAATCAAAATAAGCCAGATGATACATATTAACCAAATATATTAGCATATTTACGAAATAGAGTAGACGCTAAAAGAAATGCTTACCACCACGCCTAATCCAATCCCCAAAACACATCAATGCTTCAACACTTTCGGCTCCAAGGCTAGTTCTGTGATCAGTTATAACTCTTCCGCACGTGCTAAACGCAGACTCAGAGGCAACGGTCGAAGCTGGTACAGCCGGGCAATGTTGCCAAGTACTGGATACCTTGGAGAGTTCACAGCCCACCATTTCAAAATGTCGAAATCGGGTGTACGGGGATGAAAGTCTTCTTCTAGGTAGCGTTGCAGCTCGTTGCAGCTATTAGCTTTCTTAAGCTTGATATGTTCATCAAAATCTGAAAGGGCATCATCAGCCAAACCAGTTTCCTCGCCACTTTGCTCTTGTGACATGCTATTGAGGTCTTCAACTTCAGCTGCATATGCGAGAAACAAGGCAGCGATAGCTTCCTTTACTTCTAGGATATGTTTATCTGCACCAACTCCAAAGTATTTTTTCAATCGAAACTCGACAAGCTCCATTTTAAACCTTGGGTCGAGAACCACTGGTATGCAATTTGTCAAATATGACTCCATGAAGTACTTATGAAACTTCTTTTTCATTTCTCTCACCATGATTCTTATTGTAGCGTTGCTGCTCTTTTCTTGTTCATCTAATACAACTTTCACGCTCCAGATTTCGAGGAAATAGAGATTTGAGGTTGGGTAGTCTGAGCCTGAAATGATATTGGTCGCATGGCAGAATACTTTTAGAAGCCGACAAATATCTACAACCATCTGCCATTCCTGGTTTGAAGGACCAAATATCATGGGGTGTTTCAACTAGACAGAATCTTATGATTCGATGCTTAACTTTCCAGTTCTTATCAATCCAGTGACACGTGATACAGAGATACCCAAGTTTCTGGTTTGAGGTCCACATATCGCCAGTTAGTGATACTCTATGATTGCAATTCTTGAAGAAAGTTTCATTGTAACTTCTATACTGATGGTAAGCTTCTATGCAATCATTTTGAATTGTTATTCTACTGATTGGTTTAAACCAGGGATTTACTACTGCACAAAATTTTCTAAAGCCAACATACTCGACGAATGAGAAAGGCAGACCATGTAAGACAACTAACTTGACAAGCTCACTCCTTGCGATTTCTTGATCAAATTTCCAATCAGGGTCTATTTCATCAGAATTTTTCATTTGTTGCACCAACCCATCCATTGAACATTTGACCTCACATACCTTGAGGTGTCTAGCAAGTTGACTAGTACCTGAGACCTTAGAGGCTGGAAATATATTGTTGCAATAGTTGCACTGGCCTTGCATCAGAAATCCATCAATATATATTGGCTCACTCCAAATGATAGAGGTCAACTTGCGTGGTCTGCGCTTGGATCCTACAAGTATGAAAGTTTCAAATGTGAGGAAATGGGCAGGAAATCAACATACTTGCATGCAACCATGTTACAACCATGTCATGCGTCGAACTTACCGTGGGTAGGAGCAGGAAAAAGACGATCGCGCATAGTGGATGGAGCACCATGTCCAGGAATAGGCGAAAGAGCATGCAAAGAAGCTGGAGTAGCATGTACAGAAACAGGCGAGAGAGCATCCAAAGACGGGGATTTCAAAGTCCCAGTGGACCTTGGAGACCTTACAAGCTGGTTTGGTGACCTTCCGGATGTTTGTGCTTTCTTTCTTGCAATCAGATTCAACATAGGAGACCCCGAAATAATTGGAGGCAATTTTCTTCCTTTCATTTTGGTCTTCAATTGGGTCATGACAACCTGCATTTAGAACAATTTGACTATGATTGCAATCTCATGGGAGGAACTAGCAGAATAGAATTTTCATAGTGAACTACATTAGCAATCTCAAGGTCAGTACCAGCAAGACCAAGAACTTACTTTTGAATCAATAGTTCTCGCAACCTTTGCTGCTCTTGAGCTTTCACTTGCACGAGATAGTGACCTTTTGCCCCCATGGACATCTCTGGACCGCTGCGGCTCCTCACAGGCCTCACCGGACTCCTGCAGTTAAGAATGGATTTTTTTTAAAAGAAACTTGTTAGGATGTGGATATCACAGGGTTTCATTATGGAAAATGACCTTCAGTTCCAAAAGCCAGGGTTCAACTACTTCCGATTTAACGCATTTCAGACAGTTTGGTGGAAGCAAGCCAACAGGACTGAAATCTATTTGGTTACACAAGCTTCATATTACACACTTGCACGGTTGGCTTGACATGTCTGCCAAAGAATAATGAAAAAGCAGTAACCATAAAGCATACTACATCACTGCCTCTTTTTGAAAGAAAAAAAAAGTTAAACGTTAGTTTCAGAAAGTGAAATGTGGTGTTTCTGAAGTACCCCTGGTGTTTTTTTTTTTTTGAAACAAGAAGTGGTGTCGTGGTTTCACAAGTACTTCTGAAGCTGCTGTTATGGCATAGTTCAATCTTTCTGAAGCAACATGACTAAATTAGTCTGTGCACTATTAGCACTAAGGTGTCATGGAACGAATAAGTCAATACATTATGCATAATAACTAGTTGTCCTTCTGCTGCACCTACCATGTAAAGCAGTTTCGTTTGAGAAAGACATGGGCAACAATTTCACAGTAATCAAATCGCTTTTAGCTCCCCAAATTTGTGGAACAATTTCACATGTATAACAAGATCATGGCCTCATTGGCGAGTACCTGAACAACGGTGTCACGACTATTTCCCTTCACCACCTGCTTGAGCTTCTTGCCATCCGGCTAATCAAGAAACAAGGTCAAGGTCACGGTCAAAATCTTAGTAAGCATCCAGAATGCGTGCTTCTAGGACGAGGATATCAAGGTCAAGATGAAAAATCGGATACCTTTTTCCGTCTCTTCTTCTCAAGATCAAGCTGGTGCTCCAACGTGCCTTTTTGTATTGTGTTTTGTTGGTTTTGGTGTGGGCTCTACGCGGGTGTGTGTTGTAACCGTTGGTGTATCTCCTAACCACTTCGTTAATTTAAAATCGGGCTTCTTTCAAGCCTTCTATCTAAAAAAAAACTCACTTCTAGATTTGGGGCGAACTACCTGCCTAGGAGTGGGTCGAACCTACTTGTCACGGGTGGGAGTGCTTTGAATCTTTGATGCTCTGAAGCTCACGGGTGGGAGGAGCATATTTCAGTTTGGAAGCTTCTCCTGTCAATTTGATCTGATTAGCGCGATTTTTCAGAGGGCTGTCGAGGACTGTTACACTAACACAAACACAGTCACAGATCTAATCCGACAGTTTGTTTTCTGTGCCGTCCCAGTTGGTGTGCTGCCTTTCCTTAAAGGGAGACTGTTGTTCTGCTTTTCCTTATAACAGGGAGACTGCTGTTCTGCTGAGAACATTATTCAGTTTGGTAGCACGTCACGATTTCCGGCTAACTTTCTGGGCTCGACGTGATCCAGTCTTGTGTTTGACTACCGGTTTCCGAATGTTACACCGAATTAATAGTTAATCGGATAGTGTACCTACTATTTGGGCATTCAGAGTGTGAAAGAGACCACTCACTTAGATTGTGCTTGGAACTGTCGTGGACGATGACAGTCTCGTCGGTGTAGCCCGCTTTCGCCCATTATAAACGTTAGCCTGAACAATATTTTTTTACTTTCATGTATATTATGTTCTTCAGTTTTTTCAACGAAGACACCAGCTGTTATCATTTCGTTAGGACTAAGAGGGGCTTGTCACAACTTCTCCGAATCCGTCTTCCTCCCCTTCCCTAGGTTAAGTGAACACGTCGCCGGCCACAAGCGTGTTCCTCCCCTCCACCCCCTCCCTCTCGCCGCCGCCGGAGAACCCCCCGGGCGAAGCCATGGTGGCGACGGTGGTGGCGCGGACTGTAATATCCCAGGTAATGGGGATACAAAAATAGAGGAAACAGATGTGTGCATTGCATTCATGCATAGAAAATCTGGGGAATTTTCGCGCTTTAAAGTAAAACAGTCACGATGAATCGAAGTTTCACTTGATCTTGGTGGAATTGTAGTAGCTCATCAAGTCAAGCGCTATAAACCTCAGTGTGACCTTTGTTAAAACCTGTTTTGGGTAGAGATGATTTGATCTAAGGGGTTAGATCAAATGAAACTAATAATCAACACAACAACACTTTACTCAATGATCAATTGCTTGATCTTATAACATATCATAATATGGTAATCCTTACCATAACATATGAACATACATCTATTTGGAAATCATGTAACAATAAAATGGAGAAACCATTCTTGACTATCTTCTCCATGTCTTAAAACTAATCCATGATCCTACCATGAAACCTCATGGTATTCAATCCACTTCAACATTGGAATTATAACAAGAAGTTCCACTCCGAGAGATAGATATTCTTCTCCATTCCAAATTATTACACATCAAACCTAGAGAGGTGAGAGTTCTATAGTATTTATTAGAGAAGCAATGGGAAATCTTAAGCTAAAACCTTGGATATACATCCATGTATTCCAACCATCATTCCTTGAGAAAAACCCTAAGTAATTATCTCGGGCAATCTCCTGGGATATAAACTTAAGAGGCAACCATAGTAGTTCTATTCAAGAAAGTAAAATAGAAGTGATATATCCTAGTTGATCAAGACAAAGCTTGATCATGGGAGTGAGAAACCAAATTCATCAATGATACATTAGGAAGTCCAACCTTGATCATTATAAGTTGGGTGATGATCATAAACCCTAAGAACTTGAGGTAGAGATATTAAGAACAAGTTGATCATGCCTAATCCATGATCATGCTCTTGAGGTATGGGAGGGTAAGTTAAACCCTAATAGGATCAATAGATACCATTCATCACATGAAATCATAGGGAGGTAACTGGTAAGCAACCCTAGTCTTCTATCCCAACTTTAACTTGTGAATCACTTGGTGATCATAAGTACAATCCTACCATATCTATGAGTCATAAATTAAAGAACCTAAGAAAACCTTAGAGTCAAACTCCATACTTAATATAGTGAGAAACCATCCATCCATATGACCAAAGTTAACTATAAAAAGAATTATAACCAATGTAGTTACTTAAATGATAAATTGAGGTTAATAATAGAAGCCAATTGGTAGAAGATAAAACCAATTCTCAATATCATAGTAACTAGAGGAGAACATAAAATGTTAAGTAAACAACCACCTTCCCTAGCATGCAATATGGTGTCATCCCATAGCTACAACCTAGAATTATAACTCAACCTAGATTGTATATCACATGGGTGATCACAAATAAAACCTAAACCACAATTAAGATTCAACCCATGTGTCATTAGGTAAATAGCATTGGAACCATAGATTTGCACATCAAATAAATCTTATGCTTCAATTCCCGAACATAAGCAAAATCTTGTGCTACACTTTATAATTGAAACCATATGTATGGTGACCAACCACTTAACCTATTAATCAAGATCAAACCATGATGAGAGTAGAATTACTCTAAGTATTTCAAGGTACTAGTAAAAAACAATAATAATGCTAACCTTGAGATAGGGCTATAATTAAACCTACAAGGTCTTAATAAATAGAGGATCACATAAAATCATATGCGGGGAACTAAATTCTCAATTAAGAGCTCAAACCCTAATGATAAATTCTAAAATACTTAGAGTAGAAATTATCAACCCTAATAATTCAAAATAGATTTGATTACACAAGAAAAAGGAAATTAAAATGAGAGCATGAATCATGCTTAATTAAAATTTGCAATAAAGGTTCACATATATTAAATGCTCATTCAAAAACAATCCGAGTACTACAATGATCCTTTATTTAGTCCTAATGAAATTCAAATTATCAAATACTCGCAAAACGAGAAAAGAATTCAAATCTGAATTAAAAATTGAATTATAAAACGAGAAAATGAAAACGAGAAAAAAGGAAAGAGAGAAGAAAAACTTACCTCGACCTTACTCGCCGTCGCGGCCCGCGAGCGGCCCGGCGACCACGGTCCACCGGCGGCCCGGCGAGCATCGGCCCGGGGTCGGCCCGGCATACCGTTTCGCCGAGGCCATCGTCTTCTTTCTCCTCCTCGCATGAACGCCACCGAGACGACGTGCAGGACTTCGCCGGCCACCTCACCGTCGTCGATAAGGACGAACGCGGACGCCATCGACCAAGCCAGAGCTGCCCATAACCTCTCTCGCGTCCACCTTACCCTGTATCGCCAAGATTCGTGCCCGATTCATGCACCGACATTGTTGTTCATCCCGGCCAGTCATCGCCGTCGAGCTGACGCTCTAAACTGCGCCATGAGCTATAAAGACTCTCTGAAACTCCCCGGCGAACCCTAGTGCCTCTCCACTCACTCAATCGTCCTCTGAACCTCTCCTTCTCTCGCCATTTCCACCTGCGGCCGCCGGAGTCGAGGAAGAACCCGACGGTTGGAGCCACCCCAGCAACCGTGCGGAGGTCCAGGAGATGCGCCTTGTCGAGTAGAGCATCTTGGAGGAAGATAGCATCCGGGGGAGCAGTAAATGATGCCAATTTGGAGATTCCCTTTCGCAGTTCATCTCCGGCGTACAAGCAATTGAGCTCGTCTCCGACCACGATCATCATCGCCGACCACCTCAACGGAACCGGGGTATGAATACGCACCCGTAGCCCTATAATTTGCATCAAATGGCCACCCGTAGCTTCATTTAGACACTTGGCCGAGGCTGCGCCGCCGCGGACATGATCTCCGGCGATGCTCCGGTGCGTTTCTCGAAAGACCAACACCACCACAAGGTTTGCCTTGTCGAGAGGGTTCGTTAGAGCATAGACACGCATGCAGGGAGGCGCGTAAATCGGCGGCGCCGTCCCCGGATGACCACCGGCGTTTAAACGTCGGCGTGGTCAACTCGTCACGGTCAACCTTGACCGGTCGCCGCTGGCGTGGCAACCTACGTGGCCCCGACCCCACGGGTCGGTGACCGAGAGTTAGGTTACGCCACGGTAACAAAATCGTTATCCATTTAAAATTATTCCAGAAAATTGCTACAACTTCAAATAAATTTAGAAAATTCAATTTAAGTCAGAAAAATATAAATGAGATA
Source organism: Lolium rigidum (assembly GCF_022539505.1). Lineage (NCBI taxonomy): Eukaryota > Viridiplantae > Streptophyta > Magnoliopsida > Poales > Poaceae > Lolium > Lolium rigidum. Next base: position 301,458,603 of record NC_061508.1, read on the forward strand.
TTAAAATTCTTAGAAAAGAAAACTCTATCCAATAAAAATATAAAATGAATTTTTATTTTTCAATAAAAATTTAATTATCTAACACTTGTTATTTAAACCTTTAATTTTAATTCCAAATTTAATTAAAATTCAATAATTAACAAAAACTTCAAAAATTAATAAAAACCAATAAGCAAATCAGGAAAATAATAAAACTAATTTTCCTTTGCTTATAATTTATTAAATCCTTAATAGGAGGATTTAAATCCTTATTAATAATTACTTTAATTATTAATTCTTTAAAAATAATAAAAGGACAAATCCAATATTATTTAATTCCAAAGTTATTAATAACTTCAACTTTATTAATGAAGTTATTAATACAAGAATTATAGAGTAACTAGGAAACCCTAGTTCCATTATAAAACAAAGTGTTAACCCCATAATTTCATGTGGGATCCTAAAACCCTAATGCCATTTATAACCTAGCTTTATTACTACATGAGAACCTTAATTTGCCTCCAACCTAAACCCTAGGTTGGAACCTATGATCATAAAACTTACTTTGTATCCATAAATACATAGTAGCAACTAAATACTTGCTTGGTCACATAAAATGTAGAAGACCTATCACCAATATATGGGTATTCCATATATTCATCTTCATCAGACCTAAATAATTAAGTAGGGTCAACCAAGTGCAAACCCTAGTTATTATTACCAAAACCATCATCCTTAAGTACCCATGCTTAGCATCACACCAAAGTGATGAACCTCAGGAGCAACTATGCCAAATCTTGAGTATTACCTAACCATATTCCACTAAACCCTACTAGTGTTGGATACTTATCAACCATCCTATTTAGGAACCAACCAATCTTTACTTAGGAAATTCAATAGCAAACCTAAACAACCCCAACCTAATTATTATACTTCTTATTATTTAAGAAGTATGTTCTTCAAAAGTTATTCTTTTGAAGAAAATAGAGAGTAACCTCAACCCTAATTGATATACTTCTTATTACTTAAGAAGTATGTTCTTCAAAAGTTATTCTTTTGAAGAAAATAAGGAATCATCACCAACCACCGCTTATAAGGACCTATAAACCCTAGCCAGCTATCATTAGCAAGATAAACCAACCTTGACAACAACCATGTATAATAAATTGCTTAGGATGCCTAGGCTTATCTTAACCTTACAAGCCCTAGGTGTCGATGAGTCCAACATTGTTGTGATCCATCTACTTCTTACTCCGGAAACCAATTAGAACCATAGAAAACCATAGAACTCCACAACCCTAATTATCATACCTGTTCTTTATCAAAGAACATGTTCTTCAAACGTTATTCTTTTGAAGTATATGATAATTAATAATTAACCATGCCATATAGTGTTTAAACCAACCACTATTCATTACATGTTAGGATTATACCAAATGTTATTGTTGTGTGCTATTAATGATATTATTATGATATATTCCAGCACATGTTTATGATACCAAGTATTCAATCCTAATAAGAACCTTGTTTGTGAATCACTCTAAAAGTGCAACACACCCTAAACTAAACATTACAACGCACTAATCCTAAATCATCGGGGTTAGGTCACGCTTAGAGCGATTGCATCTCATACTTATGCATTATTGCATCCTTGCCAATCTTTTAAACATCGTCCTTACCGGACGATGATGCTATTTCAGAATTTGGAGTTATTACGCACCGAAGACCTTGTCTGCATAATCTTGCAGCCAAGAAAGGCAAGTTCATCACTTGCTCATGTCATTTGAGTACTTTTATCAAATTACTTGCAAAGTACTATGGTTATCACGATTGCATAAAAACCAAAACCACTACTTTCATAACTATGAATATGACTATGTGGTGGGCAATGGAACCATGGATTGTGTTGATATGGTGGAGGTTCCATTGCAAGGGTTAATATACATCTAGGATTAAACAACAAATGTCGCCGGTGATTCTTGTGCCGTAATACCCGTGTTAACCATAAGATCCGGAGTGGGACGGAGTAGTCAAAAGTGTTTCCACCTCTCGTTCATCAACGGATGCGCTTACCGTAGCGAGTTGTGTCTTGCGGAGCAACTTGAGGGTGGGGAGCCCCTTCTAATTCCCCACGGTATAGCTGTTGCTTACCGTAGCGGTTGCTTGCTTGCGGAACAACTTGAGGGTGGGGATCCCCTTCTAATTCCCCACGGTAATGTGGTCTATGATGGGTTGCAGCTACCGGCGAAGGAGTTTGGTTAACGAGTCCCAAACTGTTGTCGTGGTCGGGGTCCACCCTGAAATTACGGGAATAATGGGACCGACGAGGACCCAGGGTTGGGGTATGCAACAAAGGGTGGGTGTTCGAGGTAGCGGAGTAACATGATTGGCTAGACCTTATACCGGGCCTCACACCAAAGGAAGTGTGGACGAGAACTTAAGCTCGGTTGGCACCAAGGTTAAGATCTCTTATGGGTAAAGCAACACACCTCTGCAGAGTGTAAAGAACCGTGACCTGTCACTCCCCGTTCCGGGATATGGAACTGCGAACGCGGCCGGAAAGGAGCTCCATGAAGTTCTAGTAAACCGGTGAAGGCTGACGGACATAGTTCTTCGAATAAAAGCAACCTCTTGAAGAAATGGTTATGAAAACCTGCATTGGTATTAGACTTTCTGGTCTAATGATGTAGCTAGTGCATTAAACACCTCTTTCCTATAATGAACTTGTTGAGTACGCTCGTACTCATCCCACTCTTAAATCCCCTGCTTAGATATGGAGGCATCGAAGGAGGATCTACCGTGCAACTCAAAGGCCGAGAAGTCAACAACTACTTCAAGAGAAAGGACCATGTCAGAAGAGTCAGATACCGCATCCAACAAGGAGAAAACCAAGATTAGCAATAGAAGGGGACTAGCTCCCTAAACCTAGCTCCTATTTAGCTAGAATCTATTCTTAGCCTATGTAGTTAGTGAAATACTCTACAAATAGAGTTCGTGTTAGGACTAGGCTACGAGTCGTTCTTCCGGAGTTGATTTGCGGTTTTACCTCATTGTAAAGTAGGAGGTCTGTGATGATTTTATGTAACGAGAGTCAATGTATGTAATTCTATAGACATGCCACTGGACCCGCATATGTTTCTGTTGTACCACTCGAGCGATATAATACTAGTGGAACGGTGTTTCATTGGTGTTATATCAGACTTGCATACTACACCATGCAGTGGTATGCCGGGTCACCTCAGTTGGTATCAGAGCAAATGCTTTGACCCTAGGATTAAAACCTTTTAAAGGAGACCTATAGGATTGGTAGTGTCCATAGGAAGTTGTCTTAGGTGAACCAAATCTTTTTATGACTTGAGATGGATATTCACTTGAGAATAATCCTGACACACTTGAGTCAACATTTCTTACCTATATTTCCTAAGTAATGTTAGCTAGCTAATCTCAAATTATGTAGGATACTCTTAAGACCCTAAAATAATTATGAGTAGATCACAGTTGGTATACAAAACATGGTAGTCCAAAGAGAGGATACAACCATAAGGAAGATATCCTATTGGAAGATGTGTACCAACACATGTTATAGTTAAATAAGAATTACTCAGACCTGTAATAGAAGTAATATCAAGTGATAAGATAATTAAGATATCCTACTAGAAGGTGTATAACCAGACAAGTAATGGGCAAGTAAGATCTATCCAAACTTGTGAAACATTTGATAATAAGTGATAAATGTAAGTCATATAAGGTAGTATGTACCATGATGAGTCAATCACGGGAGGTAAGAAAGAGAAATAGGATTAAAATATGTCTACTTACAGGGTGGAGTTGCTAATCATATATGATTCACCTGAGAATCATTATGTGATGGGCTAGAATATCATAAATACTTAGGAGGAGTTTGATAAGAAGTTAGACACGAAACAATAGAGTAAGATTGTGTTCCAAAACCATGGGAACTGTGTCAAGTACATCAGAACCCTAGTTATATGGTAAGAACATATAAAAGTATATGAGCTATATTTCCATAGTTATGTGTTTAGAATAGCAATGTTAGAACCTAGACATATCATGTGAGATAGTCCTCAACAAAATAGAAGTTAAGTTAGTACTTCCAAAGAAAATTAGGTTAACCTTAACTATCCTAGACCACTTTGTTTCAAGTTTATCTCATTGCAAATGTGCAATTAAGGTAAAGGTTGAGACAAATAGTAGAATTCCCTATATTCGTGCTAAGTATCACGATATAAACCTATATTATGTGGTGTTCTATATTACACATCAGAGCCTGATGTTTAGAGATGTCTTACTCAACAATCATATTCAGGCTTATGATGGTGTGTATTATAAGCACAAAGCTGAATCTTCTTGGATTTTATTGGATTTTCATTGTTTGACTAGATCCATACATGAAGTTTGACTTTGATATGCAAATGCATGTTGCAATATCAAGTTCCAACTTGATGCTATAGATCTAGAGGGTAATGGTAAACGTGTGAGGAAGTGACGAACTCTGAAGATTTCAAAGACAAGATGAAGGTTCATCAGAAAAAGGAAGTTAAGTTGTGGGAAGCAACCACAATACTCTGAATGAAGTACAATCAGAAACTCATGCTGACCTCAACAGAGGAGTACTTTTGTACGAAAGAAGCATGAAGGTGACAAATATAATGATTATGGTGAAGCTGAAGCAGATTCATAGGCAACATAGAAGACGGAATGCATGGGAAATCACTTAGGATACTATAATCATAGTGTCAGCTAGTGGTTTTCTTGCAAAATAAACCCTGAATGAAGGAAGGTGATATATGAAATCATAACAGACATAAGAAGACCATAGTCGATATCAGAAGACCACAATTGGTATAATACCAATACTGCGAGATAAAGTAGAAGATGTCTCGTCCAGTTGCTCAGAACCTATAATAGAATCCATTTTTAGATATCAAATAGCCACAATTGGTATAATAACCACAGCTGGTATCAGTTGGTATTACAAATAGTCCACGATTTAATTAGTTGTAACAAAAGTTTGTGAACAAATAAAAATCCTGTCAGCCAAATAACTATAACTTATAATCATTTAGTCGAAGGATTCACATTGGATGTCCACAATTGAGTGGATACACCACAAAGTTTCTTCGCAAAACCTTAGAGGAATATAAATTATAAACAAGACCTAGATCAATATTCTAATCATAAGTCCAATAGTTGGAAGAAAAGGAATTGAAGACCATAAGAGAACTCTAAGGGGTAGAGTAAAGATTGAGTCGGATGTACAATAACTCAATACTTTGAGCATAATAGAAGAAGAAGTTCTGAACTGAGAGGAAGTTCGATCTTATTTTCATAAGATTATTGAACACTACTTTCAGAAGGATGTCCGACCAGAAGCCGAGGTTCATACCTCGAGGAAATAAGAAGTGGACTATAACTTGAGAAAGTGAGTAGTATTTACTCAGAAGTACGAAAGCTCAAGTAAGTTAAGCATAAAGAAGTTGGACGAAGAAAATATCATATACCAAATACAGCTCAAGAAGGCCAAAGACCGAAGGAAATTGACTATACCAAAACTAAAGTCTATTTGAATGATTCCTTTCATGGAACCTAAATAACCCAAAATAGTTATAGGTATCAACTATAAACTATGATTGGATGGACTAAATGAGTCTAATCCATTCTTAGGAAAATAAACCATCACAACCATTTCCAAGGTTAGTACCTTATTAAGCACTATTACTGCACTTTTGGTAGTAAGGGAAAAACAAAGACCTATTTGTCTGTAATATCCCAGGTAATGGGGTTACAAAAATAGAGGAAACAGATGTGTGCATTGCATTCATGCATAGAAAATCTGGGGAATTTTCGCGCTTTAAAGTAAAACAGATCCACGATAGTCGAAGTTTCACTTGATCTTGGTGGAATTGTAGTAGCTCATCAAGTCAAGCGCTATAAACCTCAGTGTGACCTTTGTTAAAACCTGTTTTGGGTAGAGATGATTTGATCTAAGGGGTTAGATCAAATGGAACTAATAATCAACACAACAACACTTTACTCAATGATCAATTGCTTGATCTTATAACATATCATAATATGGTAATCCTTACCATACCATATGAACATACATCTATTTGGAAATCATGTAACAATAAAATGGAGAAACCATTCTTGACTATCTTCTCCATGTCTTAAAACTAATCCATGATCCTACCATGAAACCTCATGGTATTCAATCCACTTCAACATTGGAATTATAACAAGAAGTTCCACTCCAGAGATAGATATTCTTCTCCATTCCAAATTATTACACATCAAACCTAGAGAGGTGAGAGTTCTATAGTATTTATTAGAGAAGCAATGGGAAATCTTAAGCTAAAACCTTGGATATACATCCATGTATTCCAACCATCATTCCTTGAGAAAAACCCTAAGTAATTATCTCAGGCAATCTCCTGGGATATAAACTTAAGAGGCAACCATAGTAGTTCTATTCAAGAAAGTAAAATAGAAGTGATATATCCTAGTTGATCAAGACAAAGCTTGATCATGGGAGTGAGAAACCAAATTCATCAGTGATACATTAGGAAGTCCAACCTTGATCATTATAAGTTGGGTGATGATCATAAACCCTAAGAACTTGAGGTAGAGATATTAAGAACAAGTTGATCATGCCTAATCCATGATCATGCTCTTGAGGTATGGGAGGGTAAGTTAAACCCTAATAGGATCAATAGATACCATTCATCACATGAAATCATAGGGAGGTAACTCGGTAAGCAACCCTAGTCTTCTATCCCAACTTTAACTTGTGAATCACTTGGTGATCATAAGTACAATCCTACCATATCTATGAGTCATAAATTAAAGAACCTAAGAAAACCTTAGAGTCAAACTCCATACTTAATATAGTGAGAAACCATCCATCCATATGACCAAAGTTAACTATAAAAAGAATTATAACCAATGTAGTTACTTAAATGATAAATTGAGGTTAATAATAGAAGCCAATTGGTAGAAGATAAAACCAATTCTCAATATCATAGTAACTAGAGGAGAACATAAAATGTTAAGTAAACAACCACCTTATCATGGTTAGGGGAGATTAAACCCTAGCATGCAATATGGTGTCATCCCATAGCTACAACCTAGAATTATAACTCAACCTAGATTGTATATCACATGGGTGATCACAAATAAAACCTAAACCACAATTAAGATTCAACCCATGTGTCATTAGGTAAATAGCATTGGAACCATAGATTTGCACATCAAATAAATCTTATGCTTCAATTCCCGAACATAAGCAAAATCTTGTGCTACACTTTATAATTGAAACCATATGTATGGTGACCAACCACTTAACCTATTAATCAAGATCAAACCATGATGAGAGTAGAATTACTCTAAGTATTTCAAGGTACTAGTAAAAAACAATAATAATGCTAACCTTGAGATAGGGCTATAATTAAACCTACAAGGTCTTAATAAATAGAGGATCACATAAAATCATATGCAGGGAACTAAATTCTCAATTAAGAGCTCAAACCCTAATGATAAATTCTAAAATACTTAGAGTAGAAATTATCAACCCTAATAATTCAAAATAGATTTGATTACACAAGAAAAAGGAAATTAAAATGAGAGCATGAATCATGCTTAATTAAAATTTGCAATAAAGGTTCACATATATTAAATGCTCATTCAAAAACAATCCAGTACTACAATGATCCTTTATTTAGTCCTAATGAAATTCAAATTATCAAATACCTGCAAAACAGAAAAGAATTCAAATCTGAATTAAAAATTGAATTATAAAACAGAAAATGAAAACAGAAAAAAGGAAAGAGAGAAGAAAAACTTACCTGGACCTTACCTGCCGTCGCAGCCCGCGAGCAGCCCAGCACCACAGTCCACCAGCAGCCCGACGAAGCATCGGCCCGGGGTCAGCCCAGACATACCGTTTCGCCAGGCCATCGTCTTCTTTCTCCTCCTCGCATGAACGCCACCGAGACTACGTGCAGGACTTCGCCGGCCACCTCACCGTCGTCGATAAGGACGAACGCGGACGCCATCGACCAAGCCAGAGCTGCCCATAACCTCTCTCGCGTCCACCTTACCCTGTATCGCCAAGATTCGTGCCCGAATCATGCACCGACATTGTTGTTCATCCCGGCCAGTCATCGCCGTCGAGCTGACGCTCTAAACCGCGCCATGAGCTATAAAGACTCTCTGAAACTCCCCGACGAACCCTAGTGCCTCTCCACTCACTCAATCGTCCTCTGAACCTATCCTTCTCTCGCCATTTCCACCTACTGGCCGCCGGAGTCGAGGAAGAACCCGACGGTTGGAGCCACCCCAGCAACCGTGCGGAGGTCCAGGAGATGCGCCTTGTCGAGTAGAGCATCTTGGAGGAAGATAGCATCCGGGGGAGCAGTAAATGATGCCAATTTGGAGATTCCCTTTCGCAGTTCATCTCCGGCGTACAAGCAATTGAGCTCGTCTCCGACCACGATCATCATCGCCGACCACCTCAACAGAACCAGGGTATGAATACGCACCTGTAGCCCTATAATTTGCATCAAATGGCCACCCGTAGCTTCATTTAGACACTTGGCCGGAGCTGCGCCGCCGCAGACATGATCTCCGGCGATGCTCCGGTGCGTTTCTCGAAAGACCAACACCACCACAAGGTTTGCCTTGTCGAGAGGGTTCGTTAGAGCATAGACACGCATCTGGGGAGGCCGTAAATCGGCGGCGCCGTCCCCAGATGACCACCGGCGTTTAAACGTCGGCGTGGTCAACTCGTCTGGTCAACCTTGACCAGTCGCCGCTGGCGTGGCAACCTACGTGGCCCTGACCCCACGGGTCAGTGACCAGGGTTAGGTTCTGCCACGGTAACAAAATCGTTATCCATTTAAAATTATTCCAGAAAATTGCTACAACTTCAAATAAATTTAGAAAATTCAATTTAAGTCAGAAAAATATAAATGAGATATTAAAATTCTTAGAAAAGAAAACTCTATCAAATAAAAATATAAAATGAATTTTTATTTTTCAATAAAAATTTAATTATCTAACACTTGTTATTTAAACCTTTAATTTTAATTCCAAATTTAATTAAAATTCAATAATTAACAAAAACTTCAAAAATTAATAAAAACCAATAAGCAAATCAGGAAAATAATAAAACTAATTTTCCTTTGCTTATAATTTATTAAATCCTTAATAGGAGGATTTAAAGCCTTATTAATAATTACTTTAATTATTAATTCTTTAAAAATAATAAAAGGACAAATCCAATATTATTTAATTCCAAAGTTATTAATAACTTCAACTTTATTAATGAAGTTATTAATACAAGAATTATAGAGTAACTAGGAAACCCTAGTTCCATTATAAAACAAAGTGTTAACCCCATAATTTCATGTGGGATCCTAAAACCCTAATGCCATTTATAACCTAGCTTTATTACTACATGAGAACCTTAATTTGCCTCCAACCTAAACCCTAGGTTGGAACCTATGATCATAAAACTTACTTTGTATCCATAAATACATAGTAGCAACTAAATACTTGCTTGGTCACATAAAATGTAGAAGACCTATCACCAATATATGGGTATTCCATATATTCATCTTCATCGGACCTAAATAATTAAGTAGGGTCAACCAAGTGCAAACCCTAGTTATTATTACCAAAACCATCATCCTTAAGTACCCATGCTTAGCATCACACCAAAGTGATGAACCTCGAGAGCAACTATGCCAAATCTTGAGTATTACCTAACCATATTCCACTAAACCCTACTAGTGTTGGATACTTATCAACCATCCTATTTAGGAACCAACCAATCTTTACTTAGGAAATTCAATAGCAAACCTAAACAACCCCAACCTAATTATTATACTTCTTATTATTTAAGAAGTATGTTCTTCAAAAGTTATTCTTTTGAAGAAAATAGAGAGTAACCTCAACCCTAATTGATATACTTCTTATTACTTAAGAAGTATGTTCTTCAAAAGTTATTCTTTTGAAGAAAATAAGGAATCATCACCAACCCTGCTTATAAGGACCTATAAACCCTAGCCAGCTATCATTAGCAAGATAAACCAACCTTGACAACAACCATGTATAATAAATTGCTTAGGATGCCTAGGCTTATCTTAACCTTACAAGCCCTAGGTGTCGATGAGTCCAACATTGTTGTGATCCATCTACTTCTTACTCCAGAAACCAATTAGAACCATAGAAAACCATAGAACTCCACAACCCTAATTATCATACCTGTTCTTTATCAAAGAACATGTTCTTCAAACGTTATTCTTTTGAAGTATATGATAATTAATAATTAACCATGCCATATAGTGTTTAAACCAACCACTATTCATTACATGTTAGGATTATACCAAATGTTATTGTTGTGTGCTATTAATGATATTATTATGATATATTCCAGCACATGTTTATGATACCAAGTATTCAATCCTAATAAGAACCTTGTTTGTGAATCACTCTAAAAGTGCAACACACCCTAAACTAAACATTACAACGCACTAATCCTAAATCATCGGGGTTAGGTCACGCTTAGAGCGATTGCATCTCATACTTATGCATTATTGCATCCTTGCCAATCTTTTAAACATCGTCCTTACCGGACGATGATGCTATTTCAGAATTTGGAGTTATTACGCATCGAAGACCTTGTCCGCATAATCTTGCAACCAAGAAAGGCAAGTTCATCACTTGCTCATGTCATTTGAGTACTTTTATCAAATTACTTGCAAAGTACTATGGTTATCACGATTGCATAAAAACCAAAACCACTACTTTCATAACTATGAATATGACTATGTGGTGGGCAATGGAACCATGGATTGTGTTGATATGGTGGAGGTTCCATTGCAAGGGTTAATATACATCTAGGATTAAACAACAAATGTCGCCAGTGATTCTTGTGCCGTAATACCCGTGTTAACCATAAGATCCGGAGTGGGACGGAGTAGTCAAAAGTGTTTCCACCTCTCGTTCATCAACGGATGCGCTTACTGTAGCAGTTGTGTCTTGCGGAGCAACTTGAGGGTGGGGAGCCCCTTCTAATTCCCCACGGTATAGCTGTTGCTTACCGTAGCGGTTGCTGCTTGCGGAACAACTTGAGGGTGGGGATCCCCTTCTAATTCCCCACGGTAATGTGGTCTATGATGGGTTGCAGCTACCGGCGAAGGAGTTTGGTTAACGAGTCCCAAACCGTTGTCGTGGTCGGGGTCCACCCTGAAATTACGGGAATAATGGGACCGACGAGGACCCAGGGTCGGGGTATGCAACAAAGGGTGGGTGTTCGAGGTAGCGGAGGAACATGATTGGCTAGACCTTATACCGGGCCTCACACCAAAGGAAGTGTGGACGAGAACTTAAGCTCGGTTGGCACCAAGGTTAAGATCTCTTATGGGTAAAGCAACACACCTCTGCGAGTGTAAAGAACCGTGACCTGTCACTCCTCGTTCCGGGATATGGAACTGCGAACGCGGCCGGAAAGGAGCTCCATGAAGTTCTAGTAAACCGGTGAAGGCCGACGGACATAGTTCTTCCGAATAAAAGCAACCTCTTGAAGAAATGGTTATGAAAACCTGCATTGGTATTAGACTTTCGGTCTAATGCTGTAGCTAGTGCATTAAACACCTCTTTCCTATAATGAACTTGTTGAGTACGCTCGTACTCATCCCACTCTTAAATCCCCTGCTTAGATATGGAGGCATCGAAGGAGGATCTACCGTGCAACTCAAAGGCCGAGAAGTCAACAACTACTTCAAGAGAAAGGACCATGTCAGAAGAGTCAGATACCGCATCCAACAAGGAGAAAACCTAGATTAGCAATAGAAGGGGACTAGCTCCCTAAACCTAGCTCCTATTTAGCTAGAATCTATTCTTAGCCTCTCGTAGTTAGTGAAATACTCTACAAATAGAGTTCGTGTTAGGACTAGGCTACGAGTCGTTCTTCTGGAGTTGATTTGCAGTTTTACCTCATTGTAAAGTAGGAGGCTGTGATGATTTTATGTAACAGAGTCAATGTATGTAATTCTATA
>NC_061508.1:301470761-301508453 GCF_022539505.1 Lolium rigidum
ACTCTCAGTCCTCCATCCGTAGCCGACATCCACCGTGCCGGAGCCAGCTCAGCGACGCCGTCAACCACACTCCGTCCGCTTCGTCGGATCTGCTTCCCCGACTCACTGGTTCATCGTACCGGCCGGCGAGATCGGTACACAAAGCACCACCATGATCCACCTAACCAAACCGAACAGCCAACGCGCCACCTCCCCAGTCGACCAAGGTTGAACACTTTGTCCGGCATCTTTTGTTATGTATTTGATTTCGGAGACTAGTTTATTGCTTGCTTCCACTGCTTGTTATTAGCATCTGTTTTTTTTGTAATGCCTGCTAGATATTCCACTCGAGAATGCCTACGAAGAATCTCGGAGGAAAAATATCTTGCAGAATAAGATAATTGCAGCCTCGATCGGCATACTGTGGAATGGGACAAAATCACCGCACCCCAAGTCGTTGCCGAGATTTTTCACCCGTGTGATGTGCCGCCAAAAGGACGATCCCGTGGGGCTGCTGCCGAAGAAGGTATTTAGCCGCACTGCTCAAATTTCATATGTGTTGTTTGCCGATTGATTTGATGAACTTTGATTTGCAGCAGCTAGCCACCGCTCATGTTCCTAACAAAGACAAGTGAGTGCGCCGAGTGATGCGGACATTGGTAGAAAGGAGGCGGGATTTGGTCCTATTGTTCTAGCAAGCAATCATTTGAGGGGCCACCTAGGATCAGCACATCTGGATCCTCCTGAGCTCAACATTAAGGAGGTAATTTTATAATAGTGTTTTAAACATGACATAATCTAATGTACTGAAAGAGATCAAGCTGTCAACAGGAGTGGAGTGGTATAGATGGTAGAGATATAGATATAGATTTCAGATTTCCTAATTTTTTCTTCAAAATAGGGTCGCCCCGGCCTCTGCATCCAAATGATGCACCCACCCTTTTATTGCAATGTTTTAGACTCCATTTAAGGTGAAGAAACTCATGGGTTGCTGATACGTCTCTGACGTATCGATAATTTCTTATGTTCCATGCCACATTATTGATGATATCTACATGTTTTATGCATACTTTATGTCATATTTATGCATTTTCCGGCACTAACCTATTAACGAGATGCCGAAGAGCCAGTTGATGTTTTCTGCTGTTTTTGGTTTCTGAAATCCTAGTAAGGAAATATTCTCGGAATTGGATGAAATCAACGCCCAGGGGCCTATTTTTCCACGAAGCTTCCAGAAGACCGAGGGATAGACGAAGTGGGGCCACGAGGCACCACCACAACAGGGCGGCGCGGCCCAGGTGCTGGCCGCGCGGCCCTGGCGTGTGGGGCCCTCGTGTGGCCCCCTGACCTGCCCTTCCGCCTACATATAGTCTTCGTCGCGAAACCCCCGCATCGAGAGCCACGATACGTAAAACCTTCTAGAGACGCCGCCGCCGCCAATCCCATCTCGGGGATTCAGGAGATCGCCTCCCGGCACCCCGACGGAGAGGGGAATCATCTCCCGGAGGACTCTTCACCGCCATGGTCGCCTCCGGAGTGATGAGTGAGTAGTTGATGTCTACGTTCTTTCCTGTAGACAGTGTTGGGCCTCCAAGAGCGAGAGGTTTGTAGAACAGCAAGCAAGTTTCCCTTAAGTGGATACCCAAGGTTTATCGAACTCGGGGAGGAAGAGGTCAAAGATATCCCTCTCATGCAACCCTGCAACCACAAAGCAAGAAGTCTCTTGTGTCCCCAACACACCTAATAGGTGCACTAGTTCGGCGAAGAGATAGTGAAATACAGGTGGTATGAATAAGTAGTAGCAACGGCACCAGAAAAGTACTTTGCCCAGAACAGTAAACAAGCAGTAGTAATGCAGCAGTAGTAACACAGTAAAACAGTAAACAAGCAGCGATAGCAGTATTTAGGAACAAGGCCTAGGGATTACACTTTCACTAGTGGACACTCTCAACATTGATCACATAACAGAATAGATAAATGCATACTCTACACTTTTGTTGGATGATGAACACATTGCGTAGGATTACACGAACCCTCAATGCCGGAGTTAACAAGCTCCACAATAATGCTCATATTTTAGTAACCTTTAGTGTAAGATAGATCAAAAGACTAAACCAAGTACTAGCATAGCATGCACACTCGTCACCTTCATGCATATGTAGGAGGAATAGATCACATCAATATTATCATAGCAATAGTTAACTTCGCAATCTACAAGAGATCATGATCATAGCATAAACCAAGTACTAACACGGTGCACACACTCGTCACCTTTGCACACGTGCAGGAGGAATAAAACTACTTTAATAACATTGCTAGAGTAGCACATAGATAAATTGTGATACAAACACATTGCAATCATAAAGAGATATAAATAAGCACCTCACTATGCCATTCAACAGTGAATAAGTATTCGTGAAATATAGCCTAAGAGACCCACACGGTGCACACACTCGTCACCTTTACACACGTGGGACAAGGAGTCTCCGGAGATCACATAAGTAAAACTCACTTGACTAGCATAATGACATCTAGATTACAAGCATCATCATATGAATCTCAATCATGTAAGGCAGCTCATGAGATTATTGTATTGAAGCACATAGGAGAGAGATGAACCACATAGCTACCGGTACAGCCCCGAGCCTCGATGGAGAACTACTCCCTCCTCATGGGAGCAGCAGCGGTGATGAAGATGGCGGTGGAGATGGCAGCGGTGTCGATGGAGAAGCCTTCCGGGGGCACTTCCCCGCTCCGGCAGGGTGCCGGAACAGAGACTCATGTCCCCCAGATCTTGGCTTCGCGATGGCGGCGGCTCTGGAAGGTTTTCCGTATCGTGGTTTTTCGCATCAGGGTTTTCGCGACGGAGGCTTTATATAGGCGAAGAGGCGGCGCAGGAGGGTCGAAGGGGTGGCCACACCATATGGCGGCGCGGCCAGGGCCTGGGCCGCGCCGGCCTATGGTCTGGGGGCCCAGTGCCCCCCTCTGGTCCTTCCCGGGTGTTCGGATGCTTCCGGCGAAAATAGGAACCCGGGTCTTGATTTCGTCCGATTCCGAGAATATTTCGTTACTAGGATTTTTGAAACCAAAAACAGCAGTAAAACGAGAACCGGCACTTCGGCATCTTGTTAATAGGTTAGTTCCGGAAAATGCACGAATATGACATAAAGTGTGCATAAAACATGTAGATAACATCAATAATGTGGCATGGAACATAAGAAATTATCGATACGTCGGAGACGTATCAGCATCCCCAAGCTTAGTTCTGCTCGTCCCGAGCAGGTAAAACGATAAGAAGGATAATTTCTGGAGTGACATGCCATCATAAACTTGATCATATTGTAAACATATGTAATGAATGCAGCGATCAAAACAATGGTAATGACATGAGTAAACAACTGAATCATAAAGCAATGACTTTTCATGAATATCACTTTCAAGACAAGCATCAATAAGTCTTGCATAAGAGTTAACTCATAAAGCAATAATTTAAAGTAAAGATATTGAAGCAACACAATGGAAGATAAAGTTTCAGCAATTGCTTTCAACTTGTAACATGTATATCTCAATGATAGTTTGTCAACATAGAGTAATATAACAAGTGCAATATGCAAGTATGTAGGAATCAATGCACAGTTCACACAAGTGTTTGCTTCTTGAGGTGGAGAGAGATAGGTGAACTGACTCAACATAAAAAGTAAAAGGTCCTTCAAAGAGGAAAAGCATCGATTGCTATATTTGTGCTAGAGCTTTGGTTTTTGAAAACATAAAGAGATCATAAAAGTAAAGTTTTGAGAGGTGTTTGTTGTTGTCAACGAATGGTAGTGGGCACTCTAACTACCTCATCAACCAGACTTTCAAGAGCGGCTCCCATGAAGGACGTTATCTCTACCAGAAAGGTAGATCATCCCTCTTCTCTTTTGTTTACACATGTACTTTAGTTTAGTTTTTCTTTATTTATGGATGACACTCCTCCCAACCTTTTGCTTACACAAGCCATGGCTAACCGAATCCTCGGGTGCCTTCCAACAATCACATACCATGAAGGAGTGTCTATTTGCAAAATTAAGTTGCTTACTGATGAATAAGAGCAAAACATGTGAAGAGAATTATTAATGCAAGTTAATTAATCGGGGCTGGGAACCCCATTGCCAGCTCTTTTTACAAAATTATTGGATAAGCGGATGTGCCACTAGTCCATTGTGAAAGTCTCGTCGAAGTAAATGACAAGATCGAAAGATAAAACACCACATACTTCCTCATGAGCTATAAAACATTGACACAAATCAGAGGTGATAAATTTTCAATTATTTAAAGGTAGCACTCAAGCAATTTACTTTGGAATGGCGGAGAAATACCATGTAGTAGGTAGGTATGGTGGACACAAATGGCATAGTAGTTGGCTCAAGGATTTTGGATGCATGAGAAGTATTCCCTCTCGATACAAGGCTTAGGCTAGCAAGGTTATTTGAAACAAACACAAGGATGAACCGGTGCAGCAAAACTCACATAAAAGACATATTGTAAACATTATAAGACTCTACACCGTCTTCCTTGTTGTTCAAAACTCAATACTAGAAATTATCTAAACTTTAGAGAGACCAATTATGCAAACCAAATTTTAGCAAGTTCTATGTATTTCTTCATTAATAGGTGCAAAGCATATGATGCAAGAGCTTAAACATGAGCACAACAATTGCCAAGTATCACATTACCCAAGACATTATAGCAAATTACTACATGTATCATTTTCCAATTCCAACCATATAACAATTTAACGAAGAGGAAACTTCGCCATGAATATTATGAGCTAAGAACACATGTGTTCATATGAACCAACGGAGCGTGTCTCTCTCCCACACAAGCATGATGTAATCCAATTTATTCAAACACAAACAAAAATAGAAACAAACAAACAGACGCTCCAAGTAAAGTACATAAGATGTGACGGAATAAAAATATAGTTTCGGGGGAGGAACCCGATAATGTTGTCGATGAAGAAGGGGATGCCTTGGGCATCCCCAAGCTTAGACGCTTGAGTCTTCTTGAAATATGCAGGGGTGAACCACCGGGGCATCCCCAAGCTTAGAGCTTTCACTCTCCTTGATCATAGTATATCATCCTCCTCTCTTGACCCTTGAAAACTTCTTCCACACCAAACTTTAAGCAAACTCATTAGAGGGTTAGTGCATAGTCAAAAACTCACATGTTCAGAGGTGACACAATCATTCTTAACACTTCTGGACATTGCTCAAAGCTACTGGAAGGTAATGGAACAAAGAAATCCACCCAACACAGCGAAAGAAGCAATGCGAAATAAAAGGCAGAATCTGTCAAAAACAGAACAGTCCGTAAAGACGAATTTTAAAATGGCACCAGACTTGCTCAAATGGAAAAACTCAAAACTAATGAAAGTTGAGTACATATCTGAGGATCACTCACGTAAATTGGCATAATTTTCTGAGTTACCTACAGAGAATTAGACCCAGATTCGTGACAGACAACAATGTTGTTTCTGCGCAGCAATCCAAATCTAGCATCAACTTTACCATAGAGACTTTACTTGGCACAAAAACATGATAAGGAGAGGTTGCTACAGTAGTAAACAACTTCCAAGACACAAATATAAAACAAAGTACTGTAGCAAAATAACACATGGGTTATCTCCCAAGAAGTTCTTTCTTTATAGCCGTTAAGATGGGCTCAACAGTTTTAATGATGCACTCGCAAGAGATAGTATTTGAAGCAAAAGAGAGCATCAAGAGGCAAATTCAAAACACATTTAAGTCTAACATGCTTCCTATGAAGAGGCATCTTGTACACAAATGAATTCATGAAGAACAAAGTGACAAGCATAGGAAGATAAAACAAGTGTAGCTTCAAAAATTTCAGCACATAGAGAGGCATTTTAGTAACATGAAAATTTCTACAACCATATTTTCCTCTCTCATAATAATTTTCAGTAGCATCATGAGCAAACTCAACAATATAACTATCACATAAAACATTCTTATCATGAGTCCCATGCATAAAATTATTACTCTCCACATAGGCATAATCAATTTTATTAGTTGTAGCGGGAGCAAATTCAACAAAGTAGCTATCATTATTATTCTCATCAAGTGTAGGAGGCATAGTATTATTAAAGATAATTTTCTCCTCAATGCTTGGGGGACTAAAAAGATCATGAAAACCAGCTTCCCCAAGCTTAGAACTTTCTACATTATTATCAACAACGGTGTTCAAAGCGTTCATACTAATATTACTACCAGCATGCAAATAAGATTCCATAGGTTTTTTAATTTTCGCATCAAACAATCCATGTCTTAAATAAGGAAATAGAATAAGAAGCTCATCGTTGTCCATTATGCCAAACTAGTGTAAACAAGAAACAAAAAGATGCAATTGCAGGATCTAAAGGAAATAGCTTCGAGCACAAACACAATGGCGCTGAGAAAGTACCGTTACCTGGAACCGGAGTATGAGTGCCTTTTTACCTTTCCTCCCCGGCAACGGCGCCGGAAAAGTGCTTGATGTCTACGGGAGCTTCTATTCTTGTAGACGGTGTTGGGCCTCCAAGAGCAGAGGTTTGTAGAACAGCAGCAAGTTTCCCTTAAGTGGATACCCAAGGTTTATCGAACTCGGGGAGGAAGAGGTCAAAGATATCCCTCTCATGCAACCCCGCAACCACAAAGCAAGAAGTCTCTTGTGTCCCCAACACACCTAATAGGTGCACTAGTTCGGCGAAGAGATAGTGAAATACAGGTGGTATGAATAAGTAGTAGCAACGGCACCGGAAAAGTGCTTTGCCCGGAACGATAAACAAGCGAGTAGTAATGCAGCAGTAGTAACACAAGTAAAACAAGAAACAAGCAGCGATAGCGATATTTAGGAACAAGGCCTAGGGATTACACTTTCACTAGTGGACACTCTCAACATTGATCACATAACAGAATAGATAAATTCATACTCTACACTTTTGTTGGATGATGAACACATTGCGTAGAATTACACGAACCCTCAATGCCGGAGTTAACAAGCTCCACAATAATGCTCATATTTTAGTAACCTTTAGTGTAAGATAGATCAAAAGACTAAACCAAGTACTAGCATATCATGCACACTGTCACCTTCATGCATATGTAGGAGGAATAGATCACATCAATATTATCATAACAATAGTTAACTTCGCGATCTACAAGAGATCATGATCATAGCATAAACCAAGTACTAACACGGTGCACACACTGTCACCTTTGCACACGTGCAGGAGGAATAAAACTACTTTAATAACATTGCTAGAGTAGCACATAGATAAATTGTGATACAAACACATTGCAATCATAAAGAGATATAAATAAGCACCTCACTATGCCATTCAACAGGTGAATAAGTATTCTGTGAAATATAGCCTAAGAGACCCACACGGTGCACACACTTGTCACCTTTACACACGTGGGACAAGGAGTCTCCGGAGATCACATAAGTAAAACTCACTTGACTAGCATAATGACATCTAGATTACAAGCATCATCATATGAATCTCAATCATGTAAGGCAGCTCATGAGATTATTGTATTGAAGCACATAGGAGAGAGATGAACCACATAGCTTCCGGTACAGCCCCGAGCCTCGATGGAGAACTACTCCCTCCTCATGGGAGCAGCAGCGGTGATGAAGATGGCGGTGGAGATGGCAGCGGTGTCGATGGAGAAGCCTTCCGGGGGCACTTCCCCGCTCCGGCAGGGTGCCGGAACGGAGACTCCTGTCCCCCAGATCTTGGCTTCGCGATGGCGGCGGCTCTGGAAGGTTTTCCGTATCGTGGTTTTTCGCATCAGGGTTTTCGCGACAGAGGCTTTATATAGGCGAAGAGGCGGCGCATGAGGGTCGAAGGGGTGGCCACACCATATGGCGGCGCGGCCAGGGCCTGGGCCGCGCCGGCCTATGGTCTGGGGGCCCAGTGCCCCCCCTCTGGTCCTTCCCGGGTGTTTTGGATGCTTCCGGCGAAAATAGGAACCTGGGTCTTGATTTCGTCCGATTCCGAGAATATTTCGTTACTAGGATTTCTGAAACCAAAAACAGCGAGAAAACAGGAACCGGCACTTCGGCATCTTGTTAATAGGTTAGTTCCAGAAAATGCACGAATATGACATAAAGTGTGCATAAAACATGTAGATATCATCAATAATGTGGCATGGAACATAAGAAATTATCGATACGTCGGAGGCGTATCATTCACCCCTGGACTATGGGCCCATAGCAGTAGCTAGATGGTCGTCTTCTCCTTATGTGCTTCATTGTCGGATCTTGTGAGCTGCCTAACATGATCAAGATCATCTATCTGTAATGCTATATGTTGTGTTTGTTGGGATCCGATGGATAGAGAATACTATGTTATGTTGATTATCAATCTATTACCTATGTGTTGTTTATGATCTTGCATGCTCTCCGTTATTAATAGAGGCTCGGCCAAGTTTTTACTCTTAACTCCAAGAGGGAGTATTTATGCTCGATAGTGGGTTCATGCCTCCATTAAATCCGGGACCAGTGATAGAAAGTTCTAAGGTTGTGGATGTGTTGTTGCCACTAGGGATAAAACATTGATGCTATGTCCGAGGATGTAGTTATTGATTACATTACGCACCATACTTAATGAAATTGTCTGTTGTTTGCAACTTAATACTGGAAGGGGTTCGGATGATAACCTGAAGGTGGACTTTTTAGGCATAGATGCATGTCTGGATAGAGGTCTATGTACTTTGTCGTAATGCCCAATTAAATCTCACAATACTCATCATATCATGTATGTGCATGGTCATGCCCTCTCTATTTGTCAATTGCCCGACTGTAATTTGTTCACCCAACATGCTATTTATCTTATGGGAGAGACACCTCTAGTGAACTGTGGACCCCGGTCCATTCTTTTACATCGAATACAATCTACTGCAATACTTGTTCTACTGTTTTCTCCAAACAATCATCATCCACACTATACATCTAATGCTTTGTTACAGCAAGCCGGTGAGATTGGCAACCTCACTGTTTCGTTGGGGCAAAGTACTTTGGTTGTGTTGTGCACGTTCCACGTTGGCGCCGGAATCCCTGGTGTTGCGCCGCACTACATCCCGCCTCCATCAACCTTCAACGTGCTTCTTGGCTCCTACTGGTTCAATAAACCTTGTTTTCTTACTGAGGGAAAACTTGCTGCTGTACGCATCACACCTTCCTCTTGGGGTTCCCAACGGACGCGTGCTGTACGCGTATCAAGCTCTTTTTCTGGCGCCGTTGCCGGGGAACGAAGAAAAGTTACACCACAAAGATTTTCAACTCCCACGTCAACAACTCTTTTTCTGGCGCCGTTGCCGGGGAGATCAAGACACGCTGCAAGGGGAGTCTCCACAATCCAATCTCTTTACTTTGTTTTTGTCTTGCTTTATTTTATTTACTACTTTGTTTGCTGCACTTAAACAAAACACACAAAAAAATTAGTTGCTAGCTTTACTTTATTTACTGTCTTGCACTCTATATCAAAAACACAAAAAATTAGTTACTTGCATTTACTTTATCTAGTTTGCTTTATTTACTACTGCTAAAATGGCTACTCCTGAAAATACTAAGTTGTGTGACTTCGCAAACACAAACAATAATGATTTCTTATGCACACCTATTGCTCCACCTGCTACTGCAGCAGAATTCTTTGAAATTAAACCTGCTTTACTGAATCTTGTTATGCGAGAGCAATTTTCTGGTGTTAGTTCTGATGATGCTGCTGCCCATCTCAATAATTTTGTTGAATTGTGTGAAATGCAAAATTATAAAGATGTAGATGGTGACATTATAAAATTAAAATTGTTTCCTTTCTCATTAAGAGGAAGAGCTAAAGATTGGTTGCTATCTCTGCCTAAGAATAGTATTGATTCATGGACTAAATGCAAGGATGCTTTTATTGGTAGATATTATCCCCTGCTAAAATTATATCTTTGAGGAGTAGCATAATTAATTTTAAACAATTGGATAATGAGCATGTTGCACAAGCTTGGGAAAGAATGAAATCCTTGGTTAAAAATTGCCCAACCCATGGACTGACTACTTGGATGATCATCCAAACCTTTTATGCAGGACTGAACTTTTCTTCACGGAACCTATTGGATTCAGCTGCTGGAGGTACCTTTATGTCCATCACTCTTGGTGAGGCAACAAAGCTTCTTGATAATATGATGATTAATTACTCTGAATGGCACACGGAAAAAGCTCCACAAGGTAAGAAGGTAAATTCTGTCGAAGAAACCTCCTCCTTGAGTGATAAGATTGATGCTATTATGTCCATGCTTGTGAATGGTAGGAATAATGTTGATACTAATAATGTTCCTTTAGCTTCATTGGTTGCCCAAGAAGAACATGTTGATGTGAACTTCATTAAAAATAATAATTTCAACAACAATGCTTATCGGAACAATTCTAGTAACAACTATAGGCCATATCCTTATAATAATGGTAATAGTTATGGTAATTCTTATGGGAATTCTTACAACAATAATAGGAACACACCCCCTGGACTTGAAGCTTTGCTTAAAGAATTTATTAGTACACAAACTGCTTTTAACAAATCTGTTGAGGAAAAGCTCAATAAAATTGATATTCTCGCTTCTAAGGTTGATATTCTTGCCTTTGATGTTGATCTTTTGAAATCGAAAGTTATGCCTAATAAGGATATTTAAAATAAAATTGTTACTACAGCAAATGCCATCCAAGTTAGAATTAATGAGAATATAAGATTGATGGCCGAATTGCATGCTAGGTGGGAAAGAGAAGAAAATGAAAAACTAGCGAAAGAGAATAATGTAGCTAAAGTTTGGACTATTACCACCACTAGCAATGCTAATGCTCCACATTTTGCTGCACCTCCTACTAATAATGGTAAAATAATTGGTGTTGGCAATGTTACTACTCCTAGTGCAAAGCGTGCAAAATTGCCTAAAACTGTTGAAACTGCCTGTGATAAAACTGCTGAAATTTTTTCCAACATTGGGATGATAATCCCATTGCTTTAGATTATAATGGTTTGGATTTTGATGATTGCCACATCTCTGAAGTTATAAAGTTCTTACAAAAACTTGCTAAGAGTCCTAATGCTAGTGCTATAAACTTGGTTTTCACAAAACATATTACAAATGCTCTCATAAAAGCTAGAGAAGAGAAACTAGAACGTGAAGCTTCTATTCCTAGGAAGCTAGAAGATGGTTGGGAGCCCATCATTAAGATGAAGGTCAATGACTTTGATTGTAATGCTTTATGTGATCTTGGTGCAAGTATTTCCGTTATGCCTAAGAAAATTTATAATATGCTTGACTTGCCACCATTGAAAAATTGTTATTTGGATGTTAATCTTGTTGATAATGCTATAAAGAAACCTTTGGGGAGAGTTGATAATGTTCGTATTACCGTTAACAATAACCTTGTCCCCGTTGATTTTGTTGTCTTGGATATTGAATGCAATGCATCTTGTCCCATTATATTGGGAAGACCTTTTCTTCGAACTGTTGGTGCCACCATTGATATGAAGGAAGGTAATATTAAATATCAATTTCCTCTCGAGAAAGGTATGGAACACTTTCCTAGAAAGAGAATGAAGTTACTTTTGATTCTATTATTAGAACAAGTTATGATGTTGATACTTCGTCTCTTGATAATACTTGATACGCACTTTCTGCGCCTAGCTGAAAGGCGTTAAAGAAAAGCGCTTATGGGAGACAACCCATGTTTTTACTACAGTACTTTTATTTTATTTTTGAGTCTTGGAAGTTGTTTACTACTGTAGCAACCTCTCCTTATCTTAGTTTTGTGCATTGTTGTGCCAAGTAAAGTCTTTGATAGTAAGGTTCATACTAGATTTGGATTACTGCGCAGAAACAGATTTCTTTTCTGTCACGAATTTCGACCTGCCTCTCTGTAGGTAGCTCAGAAAAATATGCCAATTTACGTGCGTGATCATCAGATATGTACGCAACTTTCATTCAATTTGGGCATTTTCATTTGAGCAAGTCTGGTGCCTCAATAAAATCCGTCTTTACGGACTGTTCTGTTTTGACAGATTCTGCCTTTTATTTCGCATTGCCTCTTTTGCTATGATGGATGAATTTATTTGTTTCATTAATGTCCAATAGCTTTGTGCAATGTCCAGAAGTGTTAATAATGATTATTTCACCTCTGAACATGTGAATTTTTATTATGCACTAACTCTCTAATGAGTTGTTTCGAGTTTGGTGTGGAGGAAGTTTTCAAGGATCAAGAGAGGGAGATGATACAATATGATCAAGGAGAGTGAAAGCTCTAAGCTTGGGGATGCCCCGGTGGTTCACCCCTGCATATTTTAAGAAGACTCAAGCATCTAAGCTTGGGGATGCCCAAGGCATCCCCTTCTTCATCGACAACATTATCAGGTTCCTCCCCTGAAACTATATTTTTATTCCATCACATCTTATGTGCTTTGCTTGGAGCGTCGGTTTGTTTTTGTTTTTGTTTTGTTTGAATAAAATGGATCCTAACATTCCTTGTGTGGGAGAGAGACACGCTCCGCTGTTGCATATGGACAAATATGTCCTTAGGCTTTACTCATAGTATTCATGGCGAAAGTTGAATCTTCTTCGTTAAATTGTTATATGGTTGGAATTGGGAAATGCTACATGGAGTAATTCTAAAATGTCTTGAATAATTTGATACTTGGCAATTGTTGTGCTCATGTTTAAGCTCTTGCATCATATACTTTGCGCCTATTAATGAAGAAATACATAGAGCTTGCTAAAATTTGGTTTGCATAATTGGTCTCTCTAAAGTCTAGATAATTTCTAGTATTGAGTTTTGAACAACAAGGAAGACGGTGTAGAGTCTTATAATGTTTACAATATGTCTTTTATGTGAGTTTTGCTGCACCGGTTCATCCTTGTGTTTGTTTCAAATAACCTTGCTAGCCTAAACCTTGTATCGAGAGGGAATACTTCTCATGCATCCAAAATCCTTGAGCCAACCACTATGCCATTTGTGTCCACCATACCTACCTACTACATGGTATTTCTCTGCCATTCCAAAGTAAATTGCTTGAGTGCTACCTTTAAAATTTCCATTCTTTACCTTTGCAATATATAGCTCATGGGACAAATAGCTTAAAAACTATTGTGGTATTGAATATGTACTTATGCACTTTATCTCTTATTAAGTTGCTTGTTGTGCGATAACCATGTTCCTGGGGACGCCATCAACTACTCTTTGTTGAATATCATGTGAGTTCCTATGCATGTCCGTCTTGTCTGAAGTAAGGGAGATTTACCAGTCATTTAATGGTTAGAGCATGCATATTGTTAGAGAAGAACATTGGACCGCTAACTAAAGCCATGAATCATGGTGGAAGTTTCGATTTTGGACATATATCCTCAATCTCATATGAGAACATTAATTGTTGCTACATGCTTATGCATTAAAGAGGATTCCATTATCTGTTGTCTATGTTGTCCCGGTATGGATGTCTAAGTTAAGAATAATCAAAAGCGAGAAATCCAAATGCGAGCTTTCTCCTTAGACCTTTGTACAGGCGGCATAGAGGTACCCCTTTGTGACACTTGGTTAAAACATGTGTATTGCGATGACAATCTTGGTAATCCAAGCTAATTAGGACAAGGTGCGGGCACTATTAGTATACTATGCATGAGGCTTGCAACTTGTAAGATATAATTTACATGATACATATGCTTTATTACTACCGTTGACAAAATTGTTTCTTGTTTTCAAAACCAAAGCTCTAGCACAAATATAGCAATCAATGCTTCCCTCTGCGAAGGGCCTTTCTTTTACTTTTATGTTGAGTCAGTTCACCTATCTCTCTCCACCTCAAGAAGCAAACACTTGTGTGAACTGTGCATTGATTCCTACATACTTGCATATTGCACTTGTTATATTACTTTACATTGACAATATCCATGAGATATACATGTTATAAGTTGAAAGCAACCGCTGAAACTTAATCTTCCTTTGTGTTGCTTCAAGTACCTTTACTTTGATTTATTGCTTTATGAGTTAACTCTTATGCAAGACTTATTGATGCTTGTCTTCAAAGTACTATTCATGAAAAGTCTTTGCTTTATGATTCATTTGTTTACTCATGTCATTACCATTGTTTTGATCGCTGCATTCATTACATATGCTTATAATAGTATGATCAAGGTTATGATGGCATGTCACTCCGGAAATTATCTTTGTTATCGTTTACTCGCTCGGGACGAGCAGGAACTAAGCTTGGGGATGCTGATACGTCTCCGACGTATCGATAATTTCTTATGTTCCATGCCACATTATTGATGATATCTACATGTTTTATGCATACTTTATGTCATATTTATGCATTTTCCGGCACTAACCTATTAACGAGATGCCGAAGAGCCGATTCGTCGTTTTCTGCTGTTTTTGGTTTCAGAAATCCTAGTAAGGAAATATTCTCGGAATTGGACGAAATCAACGCCCAGGGGCCTATTTTGCCACGAAGCTTCCAGAAGACCAAGGGATAGACGAAGTGGGGCCACGAGGCGCCGCCACAACAGGGCGGCGCGACCTAGGTGCTGGCCGCGCGGCCCTGGTGTGTGGGGCCCTCGTGTGGCCCCCTGACCTGCCCTTTCGCCTACATATAGTCTTCGTCGCGAAACCCCTAGTACCGAGATCCACGATACGGAAAACCTTCCAGAGACGCCGCCGCCGCCAATCCCATCTCGGGGGATTCAGGAGATCGCCTCCGGCACCCTGCCGGAGAGGGGAATCATCTCCCGGAGGACTCTTCACCGCCATGGTCGCCTCCGGAGTGATGAGTGAGTAGTTCACCCTTGGACTATGGGTCCATAGCAGTAGCTAGATGGTCGTCTTCTCCTTATGTGCTTCATTGTCGGATCTTGTGAGCTGCCTAACATGATCAAGATCATCTATCTGTAATGCTATATGTTGTGTTTGTCGGGATCCGATGGATAGAGAATATTATGTTATGTTGATTATCAATCTATTACCTATGTGTTGTTTATGATCTTGCATGCTCTCCGTTATTAATAGAGGCTCTAGCCAAGTTTTTACTCTTAACTACAAGAGGGAGTATTTATGCTCGATAGTGGGTTCATGCCTCCATTAAATCTGGGACAGTGATAGAAAGTTCTAAGGTTGTGGATGTGTTGTTGCCACTAGGGATAAAACATTGATGCTATGTCCGAGGATGTAGTATTGATTACATTACGCACCATACTTAATGCAATTGTGTGTTGTTTGCAACTTAATACTGGAAGGGGTTCGGATGATAACCTGAAGGTGGACTTTTTAGGCATAGATGCATGCTGGATAGCGGTCTATGTACTTTGTCGTAATGCCCAATTAAATCTCACAATACTCATCATATCATGTATGTGCATGGTCATGCCCTCTCTATTTGTCAATTGCCCGACTGTAATTTGTTCACCCAACATGCTATTTATCTTATGGGAGAGACACCTCTAGTGAACTGTCGACCCCGGTCCATTCTTTTACATCGAATACAATCTACTGCAATACTTGTTCTACTGTTTTCTGCAAACAATCATCATCCACACTATACATCTAATCCTTTGTTACAGCAAGCCGGTGAGATTGACAACCTCACTGTTTCGTTGGGGCAAAGTACTTTAGTTGTGTTGTGCAGGTTCCACGTTGGCGCCGGAATCCCTGGTGTTGCGCCGCACTACATCCTGCCGCCATCAGCCTTCAACGTGCTTCTTGGCTCCTACTGGTTCGATAAACCTTGGTTTCTTACTGAGGGAAAACTTGCCGCTGTACGCATCACACCTTCCTCTTGGGGTTCCCAACGGACGCGTGCTGTACGCGTATCAGTTGCTCAAAGTGGTGACATGAATCAACCAACATATTTCCTTTTAATCTGCTGATTGATTTAATGCATGGCAAATCGCAGAAGCAAGTGACTGCTCATGTCCCTGCCAAGCAGCATTGTGGCACAGATGTCCAGAGTTCCAGTGATGCAAACGTTTGTAGGAACAAAACAGAAGGATGTGGCACTGGGGAAGCTAAGATTAGGCGTCTTCAAAAGGACTTGGATGTGGCCACTTGGCGGAACAAAGAAATGAACCGAGGATGGAATTCTACAATTCAAGATGGCCTACATGCTGTTGCTGATCTGCAGAAGCTAGTGGCTGGCAACTTGGTTACCGCTTTGGCTGATGCAGATGTCCATGAGATCAACTGGACGATCTTGGAACAGGTGAAAGTACGAGCAGAATCTCTGCACTCATCTTTGCAGGTAGATGATTTTCAAAGGGTGATGCAAGAGCCGCTATATGAATATATTGTTGTTTCAGTTGATGATGTCCCTGGTTCCTTTGTTTACTTATGTGCTGGTAGTACTTAGGGGAACTAGCTTGTACAAGTAATTATTTTCTGATAAAGTTGTACAAGTAAATGGCACATGTTTCGCATGTTTGACCAATTAAGTTAAAAAGCTTCACAAAATCCTGCTATCATGTAGGCGGGCTTGCATTGGCTTTCAACCCAAGTGACTGCAATCTGTAATATGTACCCCTCTATTGCACTTAATGGTATCCAAGCCCTTGGGCCCCCTCCTTTGTTAAAAAAAGATCGAATTCTTATTGCATCGAAGTTGTTTCACTAAAAAAAAGAGCTCTCACGTGCAAGGCACGTGCAATTCAGTAGTATATACTACTAGTAGAGATGGTACACCTAGACATTAGAGATTTGTTTGTTTTAAAGATATTTTTAATTTTGTACAAGATGGAAAATATAACTTTTGCAAATTCCTAGTATTTTTCATGGTCGATGTAAAAAAAGTATTTTTCATGGTTGATGTAAAAAAACAAGTTTTTTCATGGTCGATGTAAAAAAAGAGAGAAAACATGTCTCATAAAAAGCCTTATGGTTAGCAAAATTTTTTTTACGGAGTAACTCTTTTTTACATAGCCCAAATTACTATTCGATTTTCCATTGAAATATTTTATGTGTATATAGCAAGCGAAGAAGTACACATGCATTTTTCGTTTTATTCTTTCTTGACATTTAAAAATGTATAGAAGATGAATTTCGAAATAAAGAGATCATATGCACCCAAGAACCAACAAGCATATCCCCTTGACCCCGAACCTACTCAGGGCCCTTTTGTTGTGGCTTTTTTTGGCTTTTTGGCTTTTGGATTTTGGAAGCCAAAAACAAAGATCCTATTCTTTTGACTTCTAAATAGGTGCTTTTTTGGCTTTTGCCAAAGCCAAAAAGCCAAAAAAAGCCACAACAAAAGGCCCCTCGACTTCGACACTGGGATTTCGTAGGCTAGGGTTCCACGAGTTTTCCACCAACCTCATAATAATTTCAACTCTGCCCCAAAATTCCCGCCGAAATCCCCCCCCGCTTCCAAAATTCAAAGCGATGTGAAATAAGTACAGTGCCGATCTTATCCCCCCGGACCGCTCAATTCAGACCTATCACCGGCGGCGCCGAACCGCGCATCTCTCTCTCTCACGCTTCCACCTTGCATGACCCACCGGATCATCTCACACGCCGGCGTCGGCCCACTATCCCATTCCCACACCAGCACTACTGCCTTCTCATCGGCCACCGTAGTGACCGACGATGTTCCACCGTCTCCCTTGCTTTTTAGCAAGCCAGAGTAGCTTCCACCTTCCCCCACCCCCACCGACGACCACTGTACCATACGAGCTCCTCCGTAGCCGACTTCCACCGCCGCCTTGTCAGCGACATTCACCATCGCCGGGTTCTCGTATCTTAATCCCCGACTCCTTCCGTCCACCGGACTGGAGAGATGGGTACACAAAGCGCCTCCATTGTCCACGGCAGGATACCAAAGCGGACACGCACACACTCCCAAGAAGGTTGATATGGCCGCTTTCGTTATGCAGGTGATTTCGAAAAGTATTTTTTTGCTTACTTGCACCGCCATCCCATTAGCATTTTTTTTGTAATGCATGCTAGATATTATTGCACTAGAGAATGAATTAAAAGAGGACGGAGACGGAAGATATGTAGCAGATTTGCAAGCCGTGTGGGCACAAACATCTGTAACGCTATTGCCTCTGGTGCAAACCTGAACAAAATCGGAGAAGAACCCTTTCCCCTCCCCAAAGATAAAGAACAATGTTATGATTCACAATTTGATCCTGCTGAGCCTCTTGGAGAGCCGACTCAGGAAGATGCCTTGCCTGACCATTCTCCTCAACCCCACCAGGTGATTTCTGTTTTTTTAATTGGAGATATCTGTTGCAACTTCCATGTGTTGTATACTTGTATCCTGAATCCCACCAAACATGTTCGCATGCCACCTCTAGGTCTCCTTAACGCATCATATATATGTTTCAGCATGCACGTCATCCTTTACTGTTCTTCATTCTATTCCATTTGCATATCATCATATATGGGACTTCTGTAGACTGAAATATCGTTTATGTGTGCTAGGAATCTGCAGCTTCAAGTAAGAATTTCGCAGGAACCACCAATGAGAGGAAGACCTTTCAACAGGTACCTGAATCGGTGATAGAACAGCTGCAACCAAAAAAGAAATCTGCTTCTGCTACTAGACAGTCTCAGCGATTCATGGCACTAGCTGAAGAAAATAACGCAAATGCTAAGAGTACTGAAATAAAAAAACGTGGTGAACACCCCAAGCGGTTGAATCAGCCACCTGTTACCAATCCAGTCAACCAGCGACAATCGGCAGCAGAACCAGTTTCCACAGCAACTTCTCAGCCACAATTGGCAGCAGAACCAGTTTCCACAGCAACTTCTCAGCCACAATTGGCAGCAAAACCAGTTTCCACGGCAACTTCTCAGCCACAATTGGGATCAGAAGTAGCTGTGGTAGGAAATACTGCCCAAGGACACACTGTACCAGTCCCAGCTGACACAACCACAACTGGACAAACACTGCTAGCACATCAACAAACTGTTGATGATCTCCCACTGACCCATATTAGTCCTGCCATAGACAACTCCCCTGAGGATGAGCCCCACACCGAAGAAGGTACATTTTCCAATGCTTATAGTTTCATTCTCCGTTATAAAGTTATACTTTATGATAGCTTGATGTAATGCTTAACTTTGTAGTTGCACCACGATCAAGAAAAGCGAGGGGCCCAACAGTAGGGAAAATGTTCGTAGCTAAGCTTGCTGGGAAGGAATCAAGATTTCGCCTTTCATCTATTGTAGGTGGCAGAAGGCCACTGGACCCAGAAGAATCTTGTAAATTAGCATCGGATGTAGGAATTTTCGTCAGGAATGAAATTCCTATCTTCCCAACATGGAAAGAGCACGTAGACACCTCTGCGCATTTTGAAAAATTAGTGCACGGGTTACACGTAAGTCATCTTTCTCTTGGTAATGTTACTCATACTAGTATACCACATTGGCACGTTGATGCGTGTAGTTGACACGTCCGTTGGGAACCCCAAGAGGAAGGTGTGATGCGCACAGTAGCAAGTTTCCCTCAGTAAGAAACCAAGGTTTAATCGAACCAGTAGGAGTCAAGAAGCACATTGAAGGTTGATGGCGGAGGAGTGTAGTGCGGCGCAACACCAGGGATTCCGGCGCCAACGTGGAACCTGCACAACACAATCACAGAACTTTGCCCCAAAGTAACAGCGAGGTTGTCAATCTCACCGGCTTGCTGTAAACAAAGGATTAGATGTATAGTGTGGATGATGATGTTTGTTTGCGAAGAACGAGTAAAGAACAATTGCAGTAGATTGTATTTCAGATGTAAAGAATAGGACCGGGGTCCACAGTTCACTAGCGGTGTCTCTCCCATAAGATAGCAGATGTTGGGTGAACAAATTACGGTTGGGCAATTGACAAATAAAGAAGGCATAACAATGCACATACATATATCATGATGAGTACTATGAGATTTAATCGGGGCATTACGACAAAGTACATAGACCGCTATCCAGACATGCATCTATGCCTAAAAAGTCCACCTTCAGGTTATCATCCGAACCCCCTCCCGTATTAAGTTGTAAACAACAGACAATTGCATTAAGTATGGTGCGTAATATAATCAACACAAATATCCTTAGACAAAGCATCGATGTTTTATCCCTAGTGGCAACAGCACATCCACAACCTTAGAACTTTCTGTCATCTGTCCCGCATTTAATGGAGGCATGAACCCACTATCGAGCATAAATACTCCCTCTTGGAGTCACAAGTATCAACTTGGCCAGAGCCTCTACTAGCAACGGAGAGCATGCAAGAACATAAATAACATATATAATAGATTGATAATCAACTTTACATAGTATTCAATATTCATCGGATCCCAACATACACAACATGTAGGATTACAAATAGATGATCTTGATCATGATAGGCAGCTCACAAGATCTAACATGATAGCACAATGAGGAGAAGACGACCATCTAGCTACTGCTATGGACCCATAGTCCAGGGGTGGACTACTCACACATCGATCCGGAGGCGATCATGGCGATGAAGAGACCTCCGGGGGATGATTCCCCTATCCGACAGGGTGCCGGAGGCGATCTCCTGAATCCCACGAGATGGGATTGGCGGCGGCGGCGTCTCTGGAAGGTTTTCCGTATCATGGCTCTCGGTACTGGGGGTTTCGCGACGAAGACTATATGTAGGCGGAAGGGCAGGTCAGGGGGCCACACGAGGGGCCCACACAGCAGGCCGGCGCGGCCAAGGCCCAGGTCGCGCCGCCCTAGTGTCTGGCCACCTCGTGGCCCCACTTCGTAAGTCCTCCGGTCTTCTGGAAGCTTCGAGGAAAAATAGGCCCCTGGGCGTTGATTTCGTCCAATTCCGAGAATATTTCCTTACTAGGATTTCTGAAACCAAAAACAGCAGAAAACAACAAGTGGCTCTTCGGCATCTCGTTAATAGGTTAGTGCCGGAAAATGCATAAATATGACATATAATGTGTATAAAACATGTGAGTATCATCATAAAAGTAGCATGGAACATAAGAAATTATAGATACGTTTGAGACGTATCACACCTCCCGTTCCTTCTAGCTTGTTGTTGGCTCTATGTATATCGCACCAACGGTTTATATTGTTGTGAACAGTTAAGGTTCGAGTTCGATGAGGACCAAGAGGAAGTAAAGCATGTTCTCAACAGTCTATTCTCAGACTATCTGCGCCAGTATCGCAGCAGGCTAAAGAAGAAATACTTCACTAGAAAGATTACTAGGAGTGTTCCAACTAGATCTCCTCTTAAGCAAATGACTGACAAACAGTGGGGAGATCTTGTGAAGCACTGGTCTGATCCAAAGAATATGGTATGATTTGTAAGACTGAGACCAGATCACATCTTAGATTCTTATTTATAGCAGTGTCTCACTAGTCTCCTTTTTGCAGAATTTGATTAAATAGAATCAGAAAAACCGCGGTAAACTACTTTTACCTAGCCGTACGGGATCTCGTAACCTTATAGTGCACATTCGGCAAAAAGTAAGGACATGTTGTTTTATACTGCTATTTAGAAATATTTTAGTAAAAGATCATGCAGAGTATATACACCAGTGTGCAGCTTATATTATAATCCTCCATTTCAACCACGTTATTCGATTTATAAATGGTAGTACTAAAATGCAGATGTTACATAATGCAAGTAAAAGGGAACCAAACAAAGAGATGACTCTGCCAGAGATTTTTGAAGCATGCCAGAAGAACAAACTTGAAGTGATTGGAGAAGTCGCACAGAGTGTTCTTGTAAGTATTCTCTAAGATTGAAATTTTGTGACGACTCACATCCCAACTTGTAGGAGTAGTAAAGTACATGTCAATATGATATTATAGATGTTTATTAAATTCATGTGATGTGAATCAGACATGCCAAACTGTAGGAATAAAAGTAGGTCATACACATGATAAATCTACTATCAGCAAGTTTCTCTGTAGTAACTATCATGTTTACACATGTGTACGAACTGAATTTTTTGCAGGAAGATATGAAATTAGATATGGCAAAACCTGGTAAAAACGGTCTAGAAGAATGTGTGAAGGTATTTTCCATGGCAATAAAAAAGAAAGGCATTGCCAAAAACACTTTCTTACGGAATGCTGGACTAGTGAAGTGCAAGTCCATATCCAAGTCAAAGTATTTGCATGCTCAAGTTCTAGAGGAGCAACTCCAAGTAGAACGAGCTGCATCAGCTGTGCTAAGACTAGAAGTCGACAATTTTAGAACGATAGCAGCACAGAAGGAGGCCCTACTTGGAGCGAGGTTAGGAATGCTAGTAAGTAGTAAGAAGAGTATCTGCTAGATAATTGGAGATGAACGGGGACAGCGTGGCAGGTCGGTATCTTGGTCTTGTAAAATGGTTCCTTAGTCTGAGCATATTTCGTAGGTGCATTTATCTGCAATTGCTATGATCTTGGTGGTCGTTTCCTTGTTGTGATGTGGATTTTTTTTGAACTGGAACCCTGCTGATTGTTAATATTATAAGTGGATTACCTATCCCTTTCCATCAGTTCTGACTTGTGGTTCCGTTGGCTTGTGGATGAAGCTTTGACATGGTATAAGAGCCCATAGTCTCAAGTTCGAGTCATCGCTTTCGCAAACCTTCTCTTCTCTTCTCCCGGTCTAGCCCTTTCTGTCAGTTTGGACTTTTTGTTGCGTTGGCTATGTTGAGATGTATAAAGTGGATTGCCTAGCCCTTTCCATCAGTTCTTACTTTTGGTCGCGTTGGCTAGTGCATTAAAGCTTGACACTGATGATTTTCTGTGATCCATTGATTTCCAGCTTTCTACATATAGCCCAGGTCTAGAAGCTTGTCAACTGGTCTAGTTCATTCATCATTGTATTGAGTGCAATGAACGGAACAGTGGCTTCTCCTTTGTGTTGTGCTGCAACTCAACAGCTGTTCCTGCTTCTGTAGAGGCGAGTTGTGAACAGAGATACTTATGTATGCTACAGTACCAAATCTCGACTCCATACAATCAATAGCTTAACAACCGTCTAATTCACAATCTCGAAACTGTAGCATTTAGTACCTCCTGCCTATCGAATACAATTATTTCACACACTGAAATATTCTGTACGCGTTTTGAATTGGAGAACATGGGAACCGACTTTGGTTCTGATTATGACTTGATGTGACCCTAGACTCGTTTTGGCACGCGCAGTTCCCGAGCGAATCAAATGAATTTTGACCGTTCTCTTAAAAAAGGGAACTTTGACCGTTGGATCAAGCGTTGGAGAACTAATGTGCCAACGGCCAATAATTGCTTGTGCATCATGGTGATGGCTTACCTGATTTCAAAAACTGAGATTTTTTTCTATATAGTGGATAGGTGGACAGATATAGATATAGATAGACAGATACAGATATAGCTACGACTGTAGCCACACTCAAACTCAAAATCAGTTGAGCTGCAAAACCACTAGCCAATTAAGTCCGAAATATTTCAGAGGCATTTTTTTAATTGCAGTTCGGAGGACATGGGAGTAACTGATTTTGTTTGTGATAATGGCTTGATATGACCGCTGGGAATAAATGCCTGAGCAGAGCTACTTCGCATGGTCTACCATTTTTATATTAGACTAGTCATAGTGGTAAGTACTACCTCTGTCCCAAGGAATAAGGCCCATGCGTATTCCAAGACGAACTTTGACAATAAAAATTGAGCAACACAATCTTGATTATATTATATGTAATTAGTATCGTTGGATTCGTATTGAAAAGCACTTTCTAATGATGCTAATTTCATACAAACAATCTTTATATATTTAAAGTAATTCTTTGTCAAACAAAAAACACGTAAAAGACATATATGATACTACTACATGATACTATTCCTATAGTGGGTAGTATCATGGAGTAGTATCATAGTCATGCTATATTTATTATTTTTTAGAATCTCAATGCCAATTTGTGTACAAGATTTGTTTAGCATTAACTTTTCTCGTTGTTTGCGCTATGATACATTATCTACCTATGTTACTCTAATCTCCTCTCTCCTACTTAATTAGCTGCCACATGAGCATTTTTGTGAGACCAATGCGCATGATACTAGCACTATGGCTAGCCTTAGTATTACTACTCCTGGAGGAGTATATTTCTCTCGTGTACTTGGCTATTTTCGGGAATAAATAACAAACGGTGGGGTTTTTCCCCTCCGTCCACCTCCAAAAATAATATTAGTATTATATTACTTGGACCATAGTCATAATCAAAATCAAATTTCAGTTCGTCGGCAAAATGTCCCGCCAATCCTGAAATATTTCAGACGCGTTTTCAATGGGAATTTGAAGATAGATAGTGATCATTGTAACCGATATTCAAGGTGATGATGATTTGATGTGTAACTCGGCCTTGAACATAGTACTAGTACGGTCTTACAATTTATTGTTATTATATTTGGTCCTTAGCCAAATTCAATATCTCATTCCGGCTGTAAAACTTCCCGCCCACTAAATACAAATATTTCAGATGCTTCCAAATCCCCATTCTACCCTCGTAAAATGACATTAATGTCCATGTATAAGTCGGTTGGTGGGCGGTCTGCCCGTCATTTTTTCGATCACCGCATCCCTTGCCAAGGAAACTCCTCGAAAATCCAAAATTGAAAATCTATATCAAGCGCTACAATCTCCCGCCAATAAATTCCAAAATATTCGCTAAGCGTTTTCAAATTTAAGTTTTTTTAGGAGATAGTACATGGGAACTAATTTCGGTTGTGATTATGACTTGATGTGACCGTAGGCCTTGGATTCTTCAACAGAGGCACTACGCCGGTCTACCATTTTTCTAGTACTAATATTGCTTCTACTGTAGCAAAGTTCAAAATCTCAGTCGAGAGGCAAAAACCCACCGCAAAATGAATCCGGAATATTTCAGACGCGTTTTTGGATTGAACTTTGGAGAATTTGGGTGTAAATGATTTTATGATGATGGCTTGATGTGACCCCTGGCCTTTTTTTTTGTTGAACAGGGCTACAAAGTAGCATGGTCTACCCCTGGCCTTATATATTACAATCACGAGTGTATTGCTTGCACCATAGCCGTATTCAAAATCATTTTTCAGTCAAGCTGCAAAATCTCCAACCAATCCTGAAATGTTTCGGAAGGGCTTTTCAAAATGGATTTTCAAGATACATCATGATTATGATCGTGGTAACCGATTTTCAACGTGATGATGACTTGATGTGACATTTGGCCGTACTAGTACGGTCTCATATTTTTGTATTACTTGCACTGTAGCCAAATTCGAAATCTCATTCCAGCGGCAAAACTTCCCGCCCGAAAAATACAAATATTTCACACGCTTCTAACTTCCCATTCTACCCTCGTAAAGATGACAACAATGTCCATGTATAAGTCGGTAGGTGGGGGGTCTACCCGTCATTTTTTTCGATCACCACCTCCCTAGCCCCGGAAACTAACCGAAAAAAATTCATTTCCCTCAGTCTCTCCTCTGAGACCACACCCACCGGAACTTCCCAAGTCCCTCTCTCTCCCACCTCCACGACCACCGCACCGGAACATCCCCACCGGACTTCCCTGTCCTACCCGAGGCCTCGCGATCCTCGTCATCCGGCTGCCTGCCGGAGCCGCTTCATCGACGCCTTCATCAACCGGACCGGATCATCCCCGCCGAACCTCGAAACCATATGCTCATCCAGCAGTTTACCGCAGTCGCTTCAGCTGCGGTATCGTCCACCCCACCGGAGCCGCTTCGCCGGATCCGTCGTCCACCGCATCGGATATTGCTCACCGACACCGCTGTGCATGAACCGGATCTGCTTCACCGGCGCCGTGCAAGATTTAAACTCTTCTACTGTCGATTTTCTATTTCTTGCCTGCAAGTTCTTGTTTAATCTTGCGGGAACCTGTTTGTGCTAACGACGCGCCGTTACGTTTTTGAAGATGAGATGAGTAACCATGAAGTGTAATGGCCGTCTCTCCAACCCCAAGTAGCACATGTAGCGTACTTCATCACCGGATCTATCAACCCCAGGAAGATCTGCTGTGACTCCGACAGAGTGCTTCTCCTAATGTAAGTCCCTTGTTTTAGCGCCATGTTCTGGGTTCGGATGCTTGTTTGTCTGAAGCTCTTTTAGTTCATTCCTAGCTATGACCGTAACACCTTGCTATTTTCTAGTTCATTGCTAACTTTAAGCGATTGAACATTTTGCTTTGCATTCCCTGCTCTGTAGATGTAGCCATCATAACTTCTATCTTGCTCAGTCGTTGTTACAAAAATTATAGGCTGCTACTATTTTGTTCATGCCAATCTTGTTCTCCCTGAACATGTTGGTTTGCATTCCCTGTACTACAGGTGATGCCATTGTTATTTATATCTACTTCGTCGTAAGCTAACAAAGTAACTGCCTGCTATTAGTTCCTGCATCGTAACTTCTATATTTGGTTTACATTCCCTACTCCATAGCTTTTGGCATCGTAACTTCTATATTTGGTTTACATTCCCTGCTCTGTAGATCTAGCCATCATAACTTTATCTTGCTCAGTCGTTGTTACAAAAATTATGGCCTGCTACTATGTTGTTTGTGCCAACTACAGGTGATGCCATTGTTTTGTATCTAGTTCATTGTAAGCTAACAAAGTAAGAACTTAGTTTTGCATGCTATCACTCTGCTATCTAGCCTGTAGTACAAATAAACTTGTCATACTACTAGATAATAATTTTGTGTGCCATCTTGTTCTTCAAAAGCTGCATTATTGACTTGTTTCTCTGACTTGGCATGACGCTCACATATGGAATGCTGAACATATTTGTTTGCATTTCCTCTTATACAAGTTCACAGGTGATCCCACTATATTCTGTATCTGATCCATCCTAAGCTCCAGCATTAACTATCCTCTATGTGTTGCTCATTACAAGTTTATATCCCGAAACATCTTGATTTGCATCCCCTTCACTATAAGTTTAGGAGTATTATTTAGTTCACGGCCAATTTGAAGTAATTGCACTTGACACATGTTGGTTCACATTCCCTCCTCTTTAGCTTTTGCCATCGTAACTTCCATTTTTGGTTTACATTCCCTGCTCTGTAGATGTAGCCATCATAACTTCATCTTGCTCAATCGTTGTTACAAAATTTATAGCCTGCTACTATGTTGTTCATGCCAATTTTGTACTCCCTGAACATGTTGGTTTGCATGGGACTCGACTATAGTAAGTCTGCTATTTCATTTTAACGTGCTCTGTTATATTGGCTGTTGGTATGCGGCAGCACTCTTTGTTTGCTTATTGTGCGCATTACAATGATCTTGTTATAACGACGAAATGATGAGTTCCAAATTCTTTGGCAAACAATATTGTAGTGTCTTTGCCTTTCCATTGTTGCCGTCTTAACTTGTAATATCTTTGTTTCAGATATAGGTGGTGCATGGACAACTTAAAAGATTGCCGAATGGCTTCATTGAATTGCTAGGTTTAATTACCATTCAATTTCTCTGGGTTCTGTAATATTTTTTCAAAGCCTTGCAGCTAATGTAATATTTAGTTAGTTTTTATAGTTCTTTCGCGCATTTTTTATATGGTGCTCGTGGTAAGTGAGGCTATCCGACAGAAATCATGTGCTGCGTAAATATTCTCAGTATCTAAATCACAAATTCCCATCCCTTAAACGCCCAAATTAAGCGAAATCACATATGTGCCGGCACGCAAAATCCTAAAGCGCCTATTATGCCGGCATATAAACAGCAACTAAACGGGCTAGCCCACTAATTATTGGGCCAGCCCACTTGATTTATGGTGGACCCCACCATATAATGGGCCGGCCCCGTAACAGAAAAGTGGGCCCCGCAGGCTTATTGGGCCGGCCCGCTAATTCGTCGGGCCAGCCCACCTAATTTACCGTGGACCCCACATGCTAATTGGGCCGGCCCACTAACTTGTTGGGCCAGCCCAATTGCTTTTATGGTGGACCCCACATACTAATGGGCCGACCCTTTAACAGGAAAGTGGGACCCAACCGTGTTTTTGGCCTGGCCCACTACCTTGTTGGGCCGGCCCACTTGCTATATGGTGGACCCCACATACTAAATGGGCCGGCCCTTTATCAGGAAAGTGGGAACCACCTGTGTTTTTGGCCCGGCCCTCTACCTTGTTGGGCCGGCCCACTTGCTATACGGTGGACCCCACATACTAAATGGGCCGGCCCTTTAACAGGGTTGTGGGACCCACCTGTGTTTTTGGCCCGGTCCACTTTCTTGTTGGGCCAGCCC
Source organism: Lolium rigidum (assembly GCF_022539505.1). Lineage (NCBI taxonomy): Eukaryota > Viridiplantae > Streptophyta > Magnoliopsida > Poales > Poaceae > Lolium > Lolium rigidum. The sequence goes on from NC_061508.1 coordinate 301,498,987, forward strand.
ACTTGCTATATGATGGACCCCACATACTAAATGGGCCGGCCCTTTAACAGGAAAGTGGGACACACCTGTGATTTTGGCCCGACCCACTATCTTGTTGGGCCGGCCCACTTGCTACATGGTGAACCCCACGTACTTAATGGGCCGGCCCTTTAACAGGAATGTGGGACCCACCTGTGTTTTTGGCCCGGCCCACTGGCTTGTTGGGCCAGTCCATTAGATCTATTGTGGACCCCACGTACTAATTGGGCCGGCCCGATAGTAGGATAGTGGGACCCACATGCTAATTGGGCCGGCCCAATAACTTCTTGGGCCGGCCCACTTGTTTTAAGGTGGACCCCACTTGGTAAATGGGCCGGCCCGATAACAGGAAAGTGGGTCCCGCATGTCTTGTGGGCCGGCCCTTTTCCCTGTTGACCGGTCAAACGAGTGCTTTCGGCCCGGCCCACATGCTTAGTGGGCCGGCCCATTAAAGTTTTGACCATTCAACCTTAGAGGTTAGGCCCGGCCCACGTAACTAATGGCCAGCCCAGCTATATAGTTGACCGGTCAAACAAAGTCAACTGGCCCGGCCCGCAAACTTAATGGGCCGGCCCGCTTAAGACGTGGCAGGCCTCGTGTGGGCCTACCATCTACCACGGGTTTCAGCCGGTTAACGCCGTTAACTGCCAGTTAACGGCGTCTGCCACGTGTCAGTTTGCATGACATCATCAGTCAACGGGCTCCCGGAAACACTTCTGCAACGGTCCTATTTTCCGTGGCGGAAGGGCGCCCAAGCGCGACGGACCGAAAAAATCGTCGTAGGACTTTCCCTGATGCAGTTTCGACAACAGAACCCATATCGTCGGGTTAAGCCCATAGGCGACGAAAAATACCCCTTAGCGGACGATTTTGGGACGCTGTCTATCAGAACTTTTCTTGTAGTGTCTAGTTCAGTTGTGTGTAGGTGTGTGATCCAAATATAGTCATGCGTACTAACTAAGAGAATTTGCATAACATCTTTTCTCTCGCTTGCCCATTTCACCAGGGACAATTTGGAATTACAAGCAATTAAGGTCTACCCTTTCGAATAACACAGAACAAAGAATTAATATTCATGAACACACATAATCCTCGAACTATCACATATTCCCCTTGTTTTTCCCTATTTGTCACCTTAGGGATTCGCAGAGACAACATAATAACAAGTAATACACCTTGCAAATAGATACCAACCTCATATATATGATAAAGCAATATAGGTATCATGTCACTCGGGCCCTAGTAACAAGCATTAAACATAGCAAAGGTGTACCAACACTCATACACGAATATCTTCAAGACAAACACCTCAAATCTCGATACATATGGATGATTATATGATCGATATCATACAAACCCCATCCACCTCTTAATCCTACAGAGAACTACTCACTCATGGTGATGGAGGGTGAGTCCATGGTGGTTGGTGATGATGTCGGTAGCGGTGATGATGAAGAAGCCCTCAAAATCCCTCTCTCCGGGGTGGAGGGTAGGATCAATCTGGCCCCTGAAACGAAGATCGTGGTCTTGGCGGTGCTCTGTTTCGCGAAACATCGTGTCCTCCTGGCATGGTAGGTTTTTAGGGTATATAAGGCACCACACGAAGGGGGAGAGGCGAGAATACGTCTGAGGGCCAAACGAGCCCTAGTGGCACGCCCTATGAAGGTGGGCACGTTACTTGCCTCCGTTTGGGCCTCGTGGCTCCCCTCTCGTGATCCAATGCTCAGGGCCCTCTCTTTTCATGAAAAACTTCCCTCGATTTTATTTGAGAAAAGTTCTTGAAAAGTAGATACGTACATTTGAGATGTATCAACTCCCCCAAGCTTAGCTCATTGTTTGTCCCCAAACAACGCAAACGTAGTGCAGAAGTGATAAAAGACTTCGACAATAACTTTGCTCGATGCATGCATAAACAATTTAACATGGCAAGTATTTGATACATAGCTTCACAAATGAATGGCAAAGTGTTACTAAATATGTACTATGGTCATGTTCCTATATCCATTCATGGTATAAAAGAGGTACTATATGGCAACGCTACTTGGATAAGATTAATTGACAGTGGCAACAAACAACATTCTCGCATCGCATTTGATTGAATCATTCTCAAGGTTTTTGAGGCCTTTGACTCTTCCGTTTGTCGACTAGTAATTTCATTATGCTTGTATTGCAAAACCAAATAATGGGAGGATGTCATACCCTTCCAGTGTTTTAACATTCAAACTCTCATAGAAGACTCATACATGAGTAAGTAGTTGGTATCTTTAGTTGACCATATGGTGGAGTGGAAATGCGTCAGGTGTTCGCTTCTTAGCTTTTCTCCTTATAAGTGGCAGGGGTTCTTCTCCTTTGGAGCAAAATAGCACTTAGCCTGGCTTCGGGCACTTCTTAGTTTTAGCCCTTTTCTGGATATCATAGAAATAATAACCGACTCATTGGGTTCTAACTCCTCTTCTATTTCTCTTCTTTTTTCTTCTTTCTCTCTTTTTCTTTCTTTTCTCTCTTTTTCTTTCTTTTCTCTCTTTTTTCTTTCTTTTTCTTTCTTTTTTTTCTAAGTGGTGGCTCAATGGTTCAGAGGCTAGCAAGAGATTTGTTGGTCAACTAAAGATACTATCAGCCGACTTATGTATGCTTCGATGATGGGCTTCGCCATTTAAAAGGATGGACCGTCATACATGCATCAATCTTCATATTTTAAAGACACATAGGAATATAATTCATCATTTAATATGTGCCGGATGACGTTGGGACTCTAAGGGCAAAGTTTTGTGTTAGCAGAATACTTTTCCCACAAGGGTGACTCGAGGGTTTATATCGAACTCTCGGGGAACTGAACAACGAGTATTCTATTTGCCTTTTTTCTAGCAATTTTGCAAGTAAAATAAATGCCTTGTGTCCCCAACTCCACCGTGTGGTTGTCAAGCATAAGGTCTCGTGTAAGTAAATAAACACAAGTAAAAATAAAGCAAATAAAACTAGACTAGATAAAATAACTAAGTAAAAAACTGTAAAGGGGTTGATTGTTTTTGTTGTTTTGGATGCAAATAAGAAAAGTAATTATTTTGTATTTTCGGATTAAAATAGTGCAGAAAATAGAAAACAAGGTAAAATCAATAAAAATGTGTTTCTTATGATAAAAGGTGGACCGGGTTCATGGGTTCACTTGACTATTCTCTCTTTAAGTTGTAGTGGACAAATAACAATTCATCAATGAGATATGAAGGTGCAAATAATAGTATGCATAAGATCAGAATTAATATGGGCATCACGTCATAACATGGAGATGATGCAACACATCTCTCTTATGCTCCACAAGAAAGAAACTTCATCAATCTTGTATTAAGAATTAACAGAGCATAGCCATAAGTAGTTTGACATGAAGTTTGAATATTAAATATGCTACCTTGAACAAACAAGATCATCACTACTATCACGTGCTGAACATACACTACTAGGAAAAAGGCATTCAGTGGCGCACCACATATAGCCATCAGTGGCGCACTAGTGGTGCTCCACTGTTATCACGCCACTGCTAACTCCTAGTAGTGGCGCACTAGTGGTGCGCCACTACTATCCTTGATAACAGTGGCGCACTGCGTGGTGCGCCATTGACATGTCCAGCAGTGCGCCACTATTACTCCAAATTGGTGCGCCACTGTTGGTCAGTGGCGGTGCGCCACCACTGTCTAGACGAGGTGAGCCACTGATACCGTTTTGCGTGCGCCACTATTTCAGCGAGGTGGTGCGCCACTGCTGCGTGTGGACGTGCGCCACTGCTGTCTCCAGGACGTGCGCCACTGCTGAGGTTCCTGGTGCGCCACTACTAGTCTCGGAGGGGATCGCATGGCAGTGCGCCACTGGATCCAGCGCAGTGCGCCATTGCTACTTAGTGGACGTGCGCCACTGATGGGCCACTAGTGCGCCACTGCTACGATTTCGAATTTTTTTTTGTATCCTGGCAGGTATTTATACAGGTTGTATATCACAGTACAATAGCACAATACAGGATATATAACACATATAAACAACAACACAACTTATCCATACATAGTTCTTAACATTAGCACCACATGATTCACAAGATTTCACATTAGAGAAGTTACGAGGTTACAATGCAAGTTACGGGGTTACAAAGTCGCAAATGAGCTAGTGGTTACACAAGATCGATCATCTAAAGTACAATCACATAGAAGAGAGCTAGAGTCACTACTAGCACCATCCCGATGATAGTGGTCTTCATCCGGTTCCTCCTCCGCTCCCTCCTCTCTCCCGCCAAATAGCGTGCGTATCTATCTTCGGCCTCCGCTCTAGTGGTGTACCCTTTGTAGCTTTTACCGCTAAAACGGTGAACCTGTCTCCGACACTCCTCCCAGTCGTTGTAGACTCTGGGAACCTTGCCCTTGTACACGACATACCACGTCATATCTGCACATATATGAACAAGCCAAAGAAACATTAGTGCACGCTCATAGATGTTTGCAACGAATAAGAGCAAACTAAAAAACGATCCAAGTAGTATGAACTAAAAGGCATGCCTCATACATTGTTGGTTGGAACAAATATTAACATTTAGGGAAGGGGTCAGTGAAACCAACTAGAATGCACAAGAGATTGATACTTGTGTCATTGCACCAGGTTCACTGACCCCTCCCCCAGGTGTATAGGTGACCAAACATTCTAATCATCGGCATTTTGAAATACGAAAGCAAATGGAAGAATGACAAGGGCCTCATACTTTGTCGGTCAAAACAAATATTAACATTCCGTGATGGCGTAAGTGAGGCCAGGTAGGATGCACAAGACATGGATATTTGTGCCATCACACCAGGCTCACTTACGTCACCATGGAGTGTACAAGTGACCAACCATTCTTATCATCGGCCAATGCAATTAAGAAGTGCCAACTCAAATAAGAAACAAGTAGCTAGTATGAACTAAAAGGCATGCCTCATACATTGTTGGTCGGAACAAATATTAACATTTAGGGAAGGGGTCAGTGAAACCAAGTAGGATGCACAAGAGATTGATACTTGTGTCATTGCACCGAGGTTCATCGACCCCTCCCCAAGTGTATAGGTGACCAAACATTCTAATCATCGGCATTTTGAAATACGAAAGAAAATGGAAGAATGACAAGGGCCTCATACTTTGTCGGTCAAAACAAATATTAACATTCCGTGATGGCGTAAGTGAGGCCGGGTAGGATGCACAAGACATGGATATTTGTGCCATCACACCAGGCTCACTTACGTCACCACGGAGTGTACAAGTGACCAACCATTCTAATCATCGGCCAATGCAATTAAGAAGTGCCAACTCAAATAAGAAACAAGTAGCTAGTATGAACTAAAAGGCATGCCTCATACATTGTTGGTCGGAACAAATATTAACATTTAGGGAAGGGGTCAGTGAAACCAAGTAGGATGCACAAGAGATTGATACTTGTGTCATTGCACCAGGTTCACTGACCCCTCCCCCAAGTGTATAGCGGACCAAACATTCTAATCATCGGCATTTTGAAATACGAAAGAAAATGGAAGAATGACAAGGGCCTCATACTTTGTCGGTCAAAACAAATATTAACATTCCGTGATGGCGTAAGTGAGGCCAGGTAGGATGCACAAGACATGGATATTTGTGCCATCACACCAGGCTCACTTACGTCACCACGGAGTGTACAAGTGACCAACCATTCTAATCATCGGCATATGCAAACAAAATTAAGGACCAAATCAAGTGCGGAAAACGACAGAGCCATATATATAAGTTCACAAACATAGCCGAACTAGTAATTAAACAGACATGCAAGTAAAGTGCTGGATAAAGTTTATTACAACACAAGCTCGTCTTTAGTTCACAACTACATAACTAGGCTCTCACATCAAGACTTTCTCGGAGCGTGGATAAAACCGCCGCCTTTCTTCAAGCACATCCATGAGCGGTAGTCGTCACCCTGCATTTGGAGCATTGTGTCTATGTCACTGTTTGACGGCTGATAGCCGGCGTAGAACTCCCTCGCGCTTCTAACGACATCTTGATGGATGATTTCACAAAACTCTACTTGGATGCGGAAGAAGTCTTGCTTGATGCCGTCGTTAGGGACCCGCGACAATTTGTTGGCCCAGTCTCTGAGATGCTCAGGTAGCGTAAGCTGCTGCTGGTCCCGTATGAACTTATCCATGTGATAGAGGGCGTAGTAGGCATCCTTGTTACTAGAAGGCGGCTTCTTGACGCAGGGAAACTTTGTTTGGTGCTTGAACACATGCTTCCCGTACCTAACATTTGGCCGCTGCATGTTGCCTTTCGCTTTGGCGTAGGAATTGAGAGCATCATCAAGTACGCCCTTGACATTCGTGTAGTCCGTGGTTGACTTACCGTCCGCATCGAGGTATGTGGCCACGGAATGTTTCGGGGTTATGGAGATGAGTGTGCAGGTTTTGTCTCTGCGTAGAACACATAATTTTTAAGAACATGACGATTGAAATCTAAAAAAGTCACGAGTTAAGACCGGTACGGTGAGGGGGTGACTTACTCGGGAAATACAGGCAGGAGGATGTTACACTTCTTCTGGTTCGCTAGAAAGAAGTCTTTGAGGTATCCACTCGCGACTGCCCGGTCTCCGGCGGTGGCCAAGTGGACGGCACGCATGTAGAAGGGGTCGGCTATCGCGATGTCCGGGATGTTGTGTCTAATGATCCGCATCGCCTTGCTGAGCGAGTATAGGCGAATGAAGGTGTAGTGCAGCGGATAAGCTGTTCAGCATGGCGAAGATGTCATCATACCGCAGGAAGATCTTCTCCGCGAAGCCACTATCGACAAAGCCATGGCCCGAGGGCACCTTGGCAATATAAACTGGGTATCCATGATCTTTCTCCCTGAGACGCCGCTCCTCCATAAACTGAATACCGTCAACCAGAGATCGCATAGGACCGGGTGCAGCATCGTACAATCTTTGAATTAGCATCCGCTCACCCGACACATGCACCCTCGCCTCGATATTCTTGGGCACCGGTGGCCCGTCTCGAGCACGGATAGGTGCCGGCTGGGCTGGCAGACTTGTCGTCCTTCTTCTTTCTTTCCCGTCCCTTCAGCTTTATATTTACTGGGACCGCATTCTCCTCTTCGCAAGCCTTCTTCAGTGTGTTAGGACTGATAACACTTCTCACCTCGGCTATCGGCTGAGTCTCGGTGAAGTCGGCAGCTGGAGGCGTCTCCTGAGAACAGAATTGGCGCCGCTTATTGCAATAGGTTTTCCCCTCGGCGGCAGCTTGAGAGGGTTGGCTACTGAGATCGTAGTCCATAACCCCAAAATCGAAGTTGCAGTCCAGGTTGGCGAACGTACTGTCCTTGTCCGGACCATCGTTCGGATCCTGTGCCATATGCATGTCCTTGTCAGCTGATGGCGGCACCGTTGGGGTGGTCTTGCCATGGCTTGGCGCTGGCACGGCTTGGGGTGCTGTCCGTGGGGTGGTGTCGCTCGCCCCCATACGAATCTGGCTCTTTGGCCAAACCATGGACCAATTGAAGCATTGGTGGAGGGTAAGGACCTCATCTTCGTCGGCGCCATGGGGTTGAATGGGAGGTACCACGTCGTCGTAGCCCACTAAGCACCCGAACCAGTTGAATTATATACACGTCGGGTGCCATGGGTACACCGTGTAACTGGCGGTTGCTCGGTTGAACGATTTTGGCCTTGGCAACATCGATCAACTCGCCGTTCACAAAATGCAGGAGAGTGCATAGGACGTCGGCGGTGGCACCTTGCGGAAAACATGTAGGGCGTTAGGGATGGCTAGCGTAGTCAAAGGCAAGGATATGGAAGTCATCGGAGACGAGGGTTGGTTACCGTGATGGCGTCTAGCTCAGCTAAGGTCGAGGCACCGCCGGCGGCGGGCGTGCCACTGATGGAGTGGCCGCTTGTTGGCGCGGTGCTGGGCGGCGTATTATCCGCAGCGACGGGTGCATTGAGCTGAAGTAATGGCGCCGCGGGAGACACCAAGGTTGGCGCCGCAAGAGCCACCAAGGTTGGCGCTGCCGGAGCCACCAAGGTTGGCGCTGCGGGAGCCACCAATGTTGGCGCCGCCGGAGACACCATTGTTGCCGCCCGCGGACTCACCGATGGCTCCACGTTGTGGGAGCTGCTGCCCGTGAAACCGGGAACCGGGGAGGCCCCTTTTTCCTCCCCTATACCACGCGTCCGTGACCGGCAACCAAGGTAGGGATGATGGAGCTAAGCGTCGTGCCCACTTGGTCCTCCACTTGCTCGTCGTTGCGTCCTCTCGTTGGGTCTCCACGATATGTTGCACTTGTTGCCGCACTTGCTCCTGGACCAATGTCGGGATCTGCGCAACTTGTGCCTTGAGCTGTGCGACCTCCTTCTCATCGATGGTGGCCTTTTTCTCCTTTTTTCCCGACTTATAGTATTCTGACCATTTCATGGAGCATCCTTCGCCGACCACACGACCAGCCGACTTCGGCTTACTCAATGGATCCCTCTTCTTGTGGGCATTCAACGCCCTATTTAAAGGGTTGTCCCAAGGGGCACACTGCGAGGAGCTCGTGGACCCTGCGCCGCTACTAGCTTCCTTTTCACTTTCTACAGCAACCTCCTTAGCCTACGGGAGGAACATGCATGAACCATTTAGAAATTTGGATTCATCAATAAGAATGCAACCATAAAGGAGCTAATTAAGCGGGTGCATTCCTTACCAGAAGAGCCTCAAACTGCTTCACATCCGGAGTGGTGGTGAGCTCCTTTGTTTCCGGGTCAATACGGCATCGGGCTAGGAGAAAGTTCCTGGTTTGCTTGTTTTTGTATTGCGGGAAGAGGGGCTCGAGGCCGTTCTTCACACGCTCCTTATCCGCGGCGTCCCATTTCGGTTGCGCCACCCTAAAACCGCCAGGACCAAGTTTGTGGGTGCCTAAGTTCAGTTTTCGCATGTCCTTCCCCCACTGACTAGAATCCGACGTTGACTCGCTCTCGCACTTGATCTTGAAATCAGCGTAGTCTTGCTCGGTGATCGAGGGATTTGACTCCTTGATCTTCTCATAACTCTCACCACTATTAATCATTTTCTTCACTCGGTTCCTCCAACTAGCGAGGGCGGTGCTCATCTTCGTGAGGGCGGCATTGTGCACTTTGTTCCGCATGAGATGCTTTTCTGAGCAGTCCACCGGGAACTCGTATCGTTCGTGCAGCTTCTTGAAGAGGAGGGTGCGCAAATTCGCTCGGTCAGGATGCCTGAGGTTCTCGGTGTTGATCGAGACCGTGCTCCGGAGGATGCACCCGAGTTGGGCAGCGTAACCTTTGACCAAATCAGGGGCGCCGTTGGAAGCCCAGGTGGCGTTCACTTCGGTGAATGCCCGCTTCACTGTGCCGAGCACATTCGGGCGACGCTCCCTCCGTAGCTTCTTCGGTGCGCCGGTGTCATCCTCGCCGGCACCATCCG